>NW_027249415.1:0-177500 GCF_030848795.1 Temnothorax nylanderi
AATAGTTGATAGACTCGTTGATATATTGAACAGTCGTCTTATTAAAGCAAAAAATAGTTGATATGAAACTGTACAATTAAAAATAATTTACAATTATAATCATACAATTACAGTTAAAGCACTCTATATATATTTTTGTATATATACTTTTCTATACCAACTATTTCTGCTGTAACACAAAAAGACCTGTTCAATATATCAGCATTTTACTGCTTTAAATAAAGCAGATAACAATTTATAATGCTGTAACACAAAAAGACTATTACCTGAATAACTGCCAACACGAAATAAACGTGAAAAATACTTTATAATATACACACTCCTTCTCTTTCTCTTTCTCCTTCTCTCTCTTTCTCGCTTCTTTAATCGATTACAAACTGCAAAATTGTGAAATAACATGTAAAATGTTTGACACATTCATAATTTTGCTATAAGAAAAACAATTTATCCCAGTAAAGAAACGGCAAATGCCAAAAAGGATAGACAAATTGACTGTGATTGGTAATTTAAAATACACCCTTACCTTTTTTCTCTCTCTCTCTCTCTCTCTCTTTCTCTCTCTCTCTCTCTCTCTCTCTCTCTCTCTCTCTCTCTCTCTCTCTCTCTCTCTCTCTCTCTCTCTCGCGACAATATATCCGATTATACTATTAAAATATAAGCCCGTTTCTCTTAATATCACGATCTCTTAATCCTTTATTTCTTTTATACAGTACGAAATTATGCGCGATTTTAAATTCAATCTATAGAAAAGACAACTTCATAAATTCATAAGTTGCCAATTTCATTTATTAATTGTCGTTTTTCTTAATGCCCGGTCTACAATGGATGTTGTAGGTCGTAAGTCGTAAGAATTGGCCAATCACAGTTAATTATTCTTTGACCGCAAAAAGAATAATAGACTGTGATTGGTCAATTCTTACACGGAGAAAATTTTATATTAAATTAATTAATTTTACTATGCTGCCGCACCAACTGCGGACCATCAAGACGCCCAAGTTTAAATGCTATAGTCTTATAAAATTACTATGTCCATAGCATTTAGTGCTATTCATGTATAATTCTTTGAGATTCAATCAATTATTTTCCGAAAAATTGGGAAAATTAAAAAAACCGGTTTCCGAAAAGATCAATAACAAAAACTGTACACATCATGGCGCTCCCCAGAAAATTCTACCCCTACTTCATATACAATTCTTTAAGATTCAATTAATTCCTGAAAAATTGAAAAAATTTCGATACCGGCTTCCAAAAAGATCGGTAACGAAAAATTATACACTTTATAGCACTCCCCGGAAATTTCTACCCCTGTTTGGTCTATAATTCTTTGAGATTCAATCAATTATTTCCCGAAAAATTAAAAAAATTAGAAAAACCGGTTTCAAGAAAATCGGTAACGAAAAACTATACACATAGTAGCACTCCCCGGAAAATTCTACCCCTATTTCATATACTTTTGATAAAAATTCGGTTCAGGGCTTTGGCCTGGGCGATATTAAAGAATCCGTGAAAACACGTTTTACTCCTTTTCACCCCGTTAGGGCTTGAATTTCTAAAAATCCCTTCTTAGTGGCACTCCCCGGAAAATTCTACCCCTATTTCATATACTCTTGGTAAAAATTCGGTTCAGGGGTTTGGGCTGGGCGTTGATGAGTGAGTCAGTCAGGACATCTTCCTTTATATATATAGATATATATATATATATATATATATATATATATAATAAATTCGTATAGATAACAATCTAAGATCTAAGACATATGTTACGCTGCACACACACACACACACACACGCACGCACGCACGCACGCACGCACGCACGCACGCACGCACGCACGCACGCACGCACGCACGCACGCACGCACGCACGCACGCACGCACGCACGCACGCACGCACGCACGCACGCACGCACGCACGCACGCACGCACGCACGCACGCACGCACGCACGCACGCACGCACGCACGCACGCACGCACGCACGCACGCACGCACGCACGCACGCACGCACCGCACGCACGCACGCACGCACGCACGCACGCACGCACGCACGCACGCACGCACGCACGCACGCACGCACGCACGCACGCACGCACGCACGCACGCACGCACGCACGCACGCACGCACGCACGCACGCACGCACGCACGCACGCACGCACGCACGCACGCACGCACGCACGCACGCACGCACGCACGCACGCACGCACGCACGCACGCACGCACGCACGCACGCACGCACGCACGCACGCACGCACGCACGCACGCACGCACGCACGCACGCACGCACGCACGCACGCACGCACGCACGCACGCACGCACGCACGCACGCACGCACGCACGCACGCACGCACGCACGCACGCACGCACGCACGCACGCACGCACGCACGCACGCACGCACGCACGCACGCACGCACGCACGCACGCACGCACGCACGCACGCACGCACGCACGCACGCACGCACGCACGCACGCACGCACGCACGCACGCACGCACGCACGCACGCACGCACGCACGCACGCACGCACGCACGCACGCACGCACGCACGCACGCACGCACGCACGCACGCACGCACGCACGCACGCACGCACGCACGCACGCACGCACGCACGCACGCACGCACGCACGCACGCACGCACGCACGCACGCACGCACGCACGCCGCACGCACGCACGCACGCACGCACGCACGCACGCACGCACGCACGCACGCACGCACGCACGCACGCACGCACGCACGCACGCACGCACGCACGCACGCACGCACGCACGCACGCACGCACGCACGCACGCACGCACGCACGCACGCACGCACGCACGCACGCACGCACGCACGCACGCACGCACGCACGCACGCACGCACGCACGCACGCACGCACGCACGCACGCACGCACGCACGCACGCACGCACGCACGCACGCACGCACGCACGCACGCACGCACGCACGCACGCACGCACGCACGCACGCACGCACGCACGCACGCACGCACGCACGCACGCACGCACGCACGCACGCACGCACGCACGCACGCACGCACGCACGCACGCACGCACGCACGCACGCACGCACGCACGCACGCACGCACGCACGCACGCACGCACGCACGCACGCACGCACGCACGCACGCACGCACGCACGCACGCACGCACGCACGCACGCACGCACGCACGCACGCACGCACGCACGCACGCACGCACGCACGCACGCACGCACGCACGCACGCACGCACGCACGCACGCACGCACGCACGCACGCACGCACGCACGCACGCACGCACGCACGCACGCACGCACGCACGCACGCACGCACGCACGCACGCACGCACGCACGCACGCACGCACGCACGCACGCACGCACGCACGCACGCACGCACGCACGCACGCACGCACGCACGCACGCACGCACGCACGCACGCACGCACGCACGCACGCACGCACGCACGCACGCACGCACGCACGCACGCACGCACGCACGCACGCACGCACGCACGCACGCACCGCACGCACGCACGCACGCACGCACGCACGCACGCACGCACGCACGCACGCACGCACGCACGCACGCACGCACGCACGCACGCACGCACGCACGCACGCACGCACGCACGCACGCACGCACGCACGCACGCACGCACGCACGCACGCACGCACGCACGCACGCACGCACGCACGCACGCACGCACGCACGCACGCACGCACGCACGCACGCACGCACGCACGCACGCACGCACGCACGCACGCACGCACGCACGCACGCACGCACGCACGCACGCACGCACGCACGCACGCACGCACGCACGCACGCACGCACGCACGCACGCACGCACGCACGCACGCACGCACGCACGCACGCACGCACGCACGCACGCACGCACGCACGCACGCACGCACGCACGCACGCACGCACGCACGCACGCACGCACGCACGCACGCACGCACGCACGCACGCACGCACGCACGCACGCACGCACGCACGCACGCACGGCACGCACGCACGCACGCACGCACGCACGCACGCACGCACGCACGCACGCACGCACGCACGCACGCACGCACGCACGCACGCACGCACGCACGCACGCACGCACGCACGCACGCACGCACGCACGCACGCACGCACGCACGCACGCACGCACGCACGCACGCACGCACGCACGCACGCACGCACGCACGCACGCACGCACGCACGCACGCACGCACGCACGCACGCACGCACGCACGCACGCACGCACGCACGCACGCACGCACGCACGCACGCACGCACGCACGCCACGCACGCACGCACGCACGCACGCACGCACGCACGCACGCACGCACGCACGCACGCACGCACGCACGCACGCACGCACGCACGCACGCACGCACGCACGCACGCACGCACGCACGCACGCACGCACGCACGCACGCACGCACGCACGCACGCACGCACGCACGCACGCACGCACGCACGCACGCACGCACGCACGCACGCACGCACGCACGCACGCACGCACGCACGCACGCACGCACGCACGCACGCACGCACGCACGCACGCACGCACGCACGCACGCACGCACGCACGCACGCACGCACGCACGCACGCACGCACGCACGCACGCACGCACGCACGCACGCACGCACGCACGCACGCACGCACGCACGCACGCACATTTCCTTTTCTTTTTCTTTTTGTCTTGTTTTATCGCGATGCGAGGGAGAGGTAGAGGCCGAGGAAGAGGCAGAGGCAGAGGCAGAGGCAGAAGAAGAGGAAGAGGCGGAGCTGGTGAAGAAAAAAATATATCGGGCATCAACATATATATTATTACCAAAAATAATCTTCAATAAATAATAAAGTAACAATTAATATATTTTTTATTTATGCATAGCTCTCTCTACTCCTAAATCTAACTCCTAAATCCTTTCCTTCCTGAATTAGTGTTTATAAATATTTATTTCATTTTATTTATAATTTTTACATTTATAAATAAATATATATATATATATATATATTTTTTTAATATGCATATATATATATATGTATATGCATATTTAAAAGTTATAAATATAAAAATTGTAAATATGATTAAATAAATATTTATAAATATGACGTAGCGCATCGTCGACTTGGCAGTCGGCGAGGCACGAGACACGATACCCGAAATGCGTGGCATATCGTGGCAACGTCGCATATAGCCGGCGCGTGCCGCCGCGGCGGCAGCATATCCCCTCCAGCTGGGTAGTTCGGACACGAACCACCAAAGACCGACAATATCGAAAAGTGGATGTATACATAGCACGGACATGAACCAAATTCATCGACAGTATCGAAAAGTGGATGTGACTCGTAGTTCCAATTCCTGAAAGTGGATGTGTGGCGCTACTGTACGGCCTAGCAAAAGCGTCCCAAGAAAATCGCCGTCATTGCGCCTCTCATCCTTCTCTCTGGTTAAGCTAACCGTGGTTGGTGAAATTGGCCCTGAATCTATCACGTGACCAGATTTGACGCTCGAATCCAGCGTCGAGCGTCATCGTGAAATCGCACCTTAAAGCCGTGATCAGACTACGGATTGGGATTGAGATTGGATTGAAATTTAATCAATCAGAATAAAGGAAACTAACTTTTCACGTTTAGTGAACTTTGCTCTAATTGGTCAAATTTCAATCCAATCTCAATCCCAATCCGTAGTCTGATCACGGCTTAATGGTGCGATCCCATGGTATGTACGGAACGTATGCGCAATGCGGAATTGGCGGAACGCTCGTGATTGGTTCGACCTCTTTTACGTTCGTTCCGCCGCGCCGACTTTTATCCACAAGTTTTTATTTTATCCGCACTGATCGTGCGGAAACTGCGGAAGCCTACTACCTCGATATACTTAGCAGACAAATCCCACTCGGCATGTAATATTTCAAAGGCATTTCTGCAAAATTCCATTTGAAATATTACATCTTTCATTAGTATTTCAGAAATTTTTCACGACCGTTTCTACATCATTTCGGCAATGTTTCAATGTCCGCAATTATTTCAAATGCGACCATGCTGAAAGATTTCGGCAATGTTATGAAGTATTTCTCAAATATATCTACGAAATATTGCGGAAACACTTCAGAGATGTTTCAAATACATTTTACACTAAAAAAATGTTTCGTATTAGCAAACAAAATTTTCTTACTGACGCAAAAACTATTTGTTGATATGTGAAAAATAAAATATTTTATTACCGGAACAAAAAAAAATATATTAAGCCGTATATGTGCGTATAGTCGTCGCGCGTTTGTCCGAAGAAATCCGCTCTCTCAACCGGTCACCCATCCAAGTAGTATACCGGCGCCTTGTCGCTTGACATCGATGATCGAACAGGGTAGTGGTGATCCTCTGACTCTGACGCTTCTTTTTTTCTTATACTTGCTTATTTTGGTGAGCATAAAGCTATCGCATAACAATATTAACAATACAGATATACGAATAAATCTTTTTTGCCAGTCAGCGTCGAATATTATTTTATATTAAATATTATTAAATATTTTATATTTTATATTAAAAATGCCATATGACAAAATTTGGAATATCAGAAAATTCTTAATAAAAGAGAAAAAATGCAATAATTATATAATAATAAATTTAATTTTTTATAAGTTCTAAAGTCTGTCAGCAACTTTTCGGAAATATTACAAATGCAATGTTGTATGTGAAACATTCAAAAATATAACGCGTGCAATGCAAACGTAATAATATAGTTTTATCATGTATCAGAAATGTTTCTAAACCATTGCATCTGCAATATTTCTCCCGCAATATTGTAGAAAATTCACTGCCTGCAATTCAATTTTTCATTACCGACGCAATCTTTCGGAGATTTTTCACAGGTATTTTAGATGCGGTGTTGCGTTTGATATGTTACAGAAATATTATTCGTGCAAAGTAAATGTAATAGTGCTTTTGTAGTGCTTTGGAAATGTTTCTGAAATATTGCATCTGCTACATTTTTTTTGCAATATTACAGAAACTTATAAATATTGTAAACAACTTTCTGAAAGATTTCAGACATGTTGTTAATGCAATATTGCAAAAAACATGGTGCAGGTACATTTTTGAAATATTTTAGATGCATAGTTGCAAGTGAGATGTTAATGAAGTGTTTCTGCATTGTTTCTGAATATTTCAATATTTCAGCAACGTAACATGCCGAGTGGGATTTGATATTTCTTATTATTGATTATTTTAATAGTTTGGGAATCGTTTGGGCAAGTTTAGGAATATAGTTTCAAAGTTTAGGAAATAATCGTTTATTTATAATTAATAAAAATTAATTGAGCGTATAGTTAGCAGACATAATTTTAAAACCAATTTTTTTTTCTTTTTAAATCAACGTGAAATCATTTGGGAAACACGTCTGTAATGTTTTAAACGTTTGGGAAATAAAGATTTCATCTGAAAATCAAGTTACATGTGCGATAGCTGGACAGTTTCACCATGGTGAGTCATCCAATTACAACTGAGAATGTGGAAAGTGCTGCTAAAGGGCCGGTCTACAATGAATGTTGTAAGTCGTAAGCAAGGTCGGTAAATGGCGCGACGATAGCGACGGTCGTAAGCACATACTACGTTTACGCGAACGTTACTTCTGTAGTAACTTACAATAATTCACTCGTTTACGCGGAGTAAATTATCGTTAAGTTACTACAAAATCCCGTTTACGCGAAGGAATTATCGTAAGTTACTACAAAAGTAACGCTCGCGTAAACGTAGTAACAGTTAATTATTCTTTGACTGCAAAAGTATAAAGGTCCGTCTACAATGGAAGTAAGCAGTAATAAGTAAGGAGTAGAGTATGGATGGGAGTAGAATATTACTACGTTTCTGTCTACAATGGCAGGAGTAATGACTAGCCAATCAATCGAGCAGATAGTATAAAGAACTGTAGTAGAAGATCTAGAAAATTGTAATCTCCAGAAATTCTTTAAAGGCTGTTTACAATGGAGGAGTGAAACTGTCGGAGTGGAGAGTAAAATAGCGAAATATGGCGAAATGGGTCATTCCCATTTTCTACTCCTTACTGCCCTACTGCCAGCCCATCAAAGACGTCGAGACAAGGCGCGAAAAATATGTTTGTGCCGACGTGATACAGTTTTTATTTATAATTATAATATAAAATGGATGATGAATATTATATGGATGGAGTTGATGGCGTTGGTGGCTTTGAAGAAGATGAAGAAGAATATATTGGAGACAATAATATTAATCGTAAAAAACAACTTGTTGCCATTGTCAAAGTTAACCCACCGCTATGGGATAAACGGCAAAAGGCCTATTCTGACAAGAATTTTAATAAAGAACTTGCATGGGACTCTGTGGCTGAAGTGCTCGGAAATATGTCTGGTAATAATACCTGCGTTGTATCTCTGATATGCTATACCTATCTAGCGAGAATTGAGGTTATCGCACTGGTTGATGTTTGTAGGTTCAGAGGCCGAAAAGGAATTCTACAAAATACGGCAGAAATACGGAAAGGAGCGACGTAAAGTGATCACGTCCTTGAAAGGAAAGTCCGGACAAAGTG
Source organism: Temnothorax nylanderi (assembly GCF_030848795.1). NCBI lineage: Eukaryota > Metazoa > Arthropoda > Insecta > Hymenoptera > Formicidae > Temnothorax > Temnothorax nylanderi. The sequence continues at coordinate 8,537 of NW_027249415.1, forward strand.
CGCAACCCACATATGTTCCTACATGGGAATTGTACGAGATGTGTGATAGTTTTTTACGTGCAGTTATCATACCTCGAAAGTATGTTGATTACCTATATCTATACAGTATACAATATTTAATGTTCAGAGCAACATCACAATTTATATCGTTACTGTTTACAGAACCAGCAGCAATTATACGAAGACTGCATCTTCAAAATCAAATGAGATTAGTCATTTACCACAGCGTCAATTGGTTGTGCCACAAATTGTGAAGCCATCTGTACAAGCTGCACAAACTCCTAGTGCCAAGTGGACATCAGAGTATGCATCCTTGTTTGGTACGTATTGCATTATGTGCTGAATAGTATAAAAAATATGATTTGTCCGCATATATATATATATATATATATATATATATATATACATATCTTTATATGGATATCCATTTTCAGGCGATGATACGACATGTGATTCTGATGTTATCGTCGAGTCTCCAAAGATAACATTTCAGCCTCCAAGACAGCAGCAAGTGCAAACACAGTCTCAATCGCAAACGCAACCTCCATCTACTGTTGAAATTAAATTAGCACCAAGGAATGAAGTAAATACTGCACAGCAGGTCCTGCGGACAATGAGTCAGCCAACAACAAAGATAGTTCCTCCATCTGATACCTTCAGTAAGAGGAAAAGGCAATCAGAAGATGAGTTTACACAAGAATATGTTAAGCAGTGTGAGGGGTTGAACAATCTGGCTTGAGAGGTTTCGCAGACATTGAAGAATAATCCAGAACCTGTTCCTGTTCATGCAACAGCTCCAGATCCCATCACAGGAGCAATTCATTTGGCACTAACAAAAGTGAAGGATGCTGACAAGTTTGAATGCATGTTGGGTGTGTTGCAATACAGCAATGAAAAATATGTGAAGAACAATAAGGCATAACAGCATACACAGACTATTGATCTTATTAATATTTTCTTAACTTTATTTTGGTTGATCTAAAAAAATGATCGATACTTTTATTTTCAAGTTGTGTTATGCAAAGATATATATAAGAATCTTTTCTCTTATGTTATGTAAGCTTTTCACCTTTATTAGTACATTACTATAAATATATTATTTTATCATATAAGTATATTTACTTTAAAAGTATATTATTATAAGTAACTATATTTTCTTGCTCTTCTTCGTTATTACCTAAGCCAAATGTTATTACGTTATGAAAGACTGTAATGTGCAAGACAGATGGTGCTAAAGATTTGTGAAAGATAGGAATTAGTTTAATAAAGTACAACATTATATACAAGTCTATAAATGTATATTTACAGGTGTACATCTCTCACACTTAAATTATTCAGTTGTCATTTAATCCAGCAGGTACATTGATACGTGTAGCTCCAAGTGCAGCTTCATATTGCCAAGGTGCCTGAGATTTTCCAATATCCGAGACAAAATAATCTTGCAAGTAATTCCTTAAACCTATAGAGACAGCTCCAGCTCGATTGGCTCCTACTCTACTTATATCCTTAAAGTAGGCTGAATGTTGCTGCCTCCAATGTTCTTCTCTCACAGTATAATTTTCTTCTCGATCAAAATATTGTGCAGGACAGTAGCGTCTTTCATGCACATGTAATCTTTCTTCACCAATCATTATGAAGTTGTGAAGACATATGAGTGCTTTAAATAACATTTCACAATTTTCCACAGACATACAAAGAGGTTTTTGTAGGATCTGCCAGCGTGCCGTAAGGATGCCAAAAGCATTTTCGATTGTTCGACGACAACGAGACAATCTATAATTAAATATACGCATATTTTCTGTCAGACCACCTCTGGTTTTACATGAATATGGTCGCATGAGATAAGTACCCAGATAGCAAAATGTGTTCGTTCTGAGTACATATTGTACTCACGTTTATTAAAAACATGATGGCAAGAATAGACACAGATGCGGGCTCATATGTTGCTCAGAATGCAGACATGTTATGAAATCTATAAAAGTTTACAAAATAGTGACATAATGAACACATAAATGTTCAATGAAATACTGCATATTGTGTGCATATAAAGCTCAAGAAATGACAACAATTTTAAATATTTCATGCTTAATAAAATTATTTAAAAACATGTAAATAAATAAGTAAGACGTATCCAACAATTTATCAAAAATTGCTTCGCAGATCTCTGCACTATGTGATACCAGAGGTATCACTTAAGCTGATCTGCAGCAAAGAATTGGCTGCATTGTAATTAGGCTTCTCACAAGCTCGCCTCTTATACTAGCGCGTGATGATTTTTGATTACGAGAAAGTGACGCGTGGTATAGCCGCGTCGCGGCAGCGTGCGGTACTAGCGCTCGCGGTAATTGTTGTAAAATTATTTCCACCAGGGTCAGCATGTGATTATCATGAGTTGGCTAAGTAACGTCAATATCTGAGTTCATATATTTCCTCATATACATGTTAACTTGTACTCATGATGTGTATCATCACAATATGATCACAAGACATACATCACATTTCGGTCAATATCAGAAGATCATGACGTGATGAAATCTGATCATCAGGCATTGCTATCTGGGTACTTAAGGGAAATGCTTCATCTCCCACAAACACGTATGGAAAAGGAATGTCTCTCCCAGGGAGTGGTTTGGGAGTGGGCAGATCAACAGTTCCACTCTGTAAATCTTGTGCAAAATCTGTATTTGCCCATATACCACAGTCGCTAATAGAACCTGTGACTCACAATTAATTCGTCAAATAAAGAAGATATTGCAATGCATACACTTTTTAATAGTTATATTTCTATAAACTCACCATACTGGCCAACATCAATCCATGTAAATTTATAACTAGCATCACATGTTGCAAGCAGCACTATGCTGAAAAATTGCTTGTAATTATAAAAAGCAGATCCTGATTTGGGAGGAGCTTGGATACGCATATGACGTCCATCTATCGCTCCCACGCAGTTGGGGAATTGCCATTTTGTCATAAATTCTTCACTAATCTGTTCCCAGTCAAAACGATCTTTAGGTTTCAATACAATAGGATTTAATGCAAACCACAATGCTTGGCATGTTTCATTAATAATTTTATGTATAGTAGATTTTCCAAGTCTAAATTCCAAGTGTTTCGACCTGGCACTATCACCCTGAGCAAGGTACCTGTTAATTGTCATTGTATGAAGAATAAAAAAAAACACATCTTTGTCTTCTTTACTACTTACATTAATGTAACAGCAAGCCGTAGTTCTGTTGGAAGTGGTGTCCGAATGCTCCTTTTCACCAAGTACGGTTGAACTAGATTAACTAGAATGTCAAAATGTTGTGGCCACATCCGAAATAATGAAAAAAATTCTTCATGATCCGTTCTTTTCAGTTCTGTCACAAGATTAGCATAGAAACCTTTGGCGTCTTTCTTTCGATTGACAGGGCGTACCCACCACCGCCGACGAGAATATTTCCGGTAATACTTAAGGAGAGCTCCTTCCTCACCGATTTCGCTGAATTTAGGCTTAATCGACGCGTTTTTGCACAAAACGAACGAATCTGGCAAAAAAGTCCCGCTCTGCCCCGCGAAGCGAGATATTAACTGTTAAAGTTGACGACTATCAGGTTATGAAACCTGTTATACCGACGCTATGTAGCGACTGGTTTTGCACTTGTTTGAAACATACATTGTTTTTTTACATATTTTTTGTTGGATTTTTTTTTCATAATGTGTTTTTCGGCATCGAAATATGCAATTACTTGTATCAATTATTAATTTATCACCACATTTTGAACACTGTATTTCTTTATTTATTACATAAGGCTCGATATATCCATTAATAATCATATTACTGTGTTTCGTTAAACTCAACGCTTAATATTTGTAACAGAAATAATTTGTTAAAGCAGAGAATAGTTGGTATATGAAAAGTACATATAAATATCAACCTACAAACCTACAAACATCAACCAGTGCGATAACCTCAATTCTCGCTAGATAGGTATAGCATATCAGAGATACAACGCAGGTATTATTACCAGACATATTTCCGAGCACTTCAGCCACAGAGTCCCATGCAAGTTCTTTATTAAAATTCTTGCCAGAATAGGCCTTTTGCCGTTTATCCCATAGCGGTGGGTTAACTTTGACAATGGCAACAAGTTGTTTTTGACGATTAATATTATCGTCTCCAATATATTCTTCTTCATCTTCTTCAAAGCCACCAACGCCATCAACTCCATCCATATAATATTCATCATCCATTTTATATTATAATTATAAATAAAAACTGTATCACGTCGGCACAAGTCATCGGCACAAACATATTTTTCGCGCCTTGTCTCGACGTCTTTGATGGGCTGGCAGTAGGGCAGTAAGGAGTAGAAAATGGGAATGACCCATTTCGCCATATTTCGCTATTTTACTCTCCACTCCGACAGTTTCACTCCTCCATTGTAAACAGCCTTTAAAGAATTTCTGGAGATTACAATTTTCTAGATCTTCTACTACAGTTCTTTATACTATCTGCTCGATTGATTGGCTAGTCATTACTCCTGCCATTGTAGACAGAAACGTACTCAGCAAACACAGATATATAACGATTATATTGCCAGTATATAACGAAATGTAACACGCTATATAACACAATCGTAACAGTTATGCAGATGTTAGTTGTAATTTCGCATATATGGATTATTGCAGTTATATAATATAAATATAGCGATGTTATATAACATTTATATAGCAGTAATATACTTTAAAGCATTTTTGTTATATAACTGCAGTGTAACCGTTATCGTACATTTTATTGTATATTAATTAATTTATAATTTGCCTTTTGTACATACTAATTTCAGAAAAGGTTTTTAAATTAATTCTAAGCGAAAACAAACTGTTTTATTTGCTTTTGCTTGAAATTAATTTAAAAACCTTTTCTGGAATTAGTATGTGCAAAAGACATACATGGTTTTGCGTAGGAAAGGGACAAATATAAATATATATTGAATAATCATTTTATTAGATATATTTTGCACTCCAAACATGTAGAAAATATATATTATATTTTTCTATATATATTATATTAATATATAATAACATTTTTCTTATTTGGTTAATAAACATTTTTGGTTAATAAACAGCTTTTTATCACAATACATATTGATCCAGTCAAGGATCATTCAAGGATTCCTCACATAAAATCTTTGGTATATTCTATGGAATATATGCGATATATTCCAAAATCTAAATTTCATATTGGCTGGTGGCTTCCACATTCTTCAATTTAAATATATCTACTGTTGTTGTATATATAATTAAATATAGGCTGTACTTGCACATATGTATATATAATATATATATTATTATAAGCATCAGACATGAATCTGTTTTTGTTGTGGAGTCCACCAGTCAATTCTCTATAGAAAATAATTATGTAAAACTAGTCAATTGTACAATCTCTGATTTTCAATCACAACTTTGTAAAAAGACAATCAAATTGCGTTCGTAAAAAAAGAAAAAATTTTACTAGCGGTTTAATGAACATAAGACATTTTAAGCACTGACAAGTGATTCAAATTTCAGAGTTGTATGACAATTAATATTGAGCCTTATAATTAACTTATAATATATAACTTATACTAGCCTTTTACTTTATCATAACGCGTTTATCTGTCGGACTTATACCTATAGTTTAATAATCTCTTTTCTGAATCATTTTACGAGCATGCTTGTCTAGTGGACATCAAAAGGAGATGTATTCATATTTCCTCTGGAAGATTTATAGGCTAGTGCGGACTCTATTCCTAAAAGGGGCAGTTCCAGCACCCACTGGTCAAAGCTCGATCAAGGACATCGACCAATGCGGACTCTGTCCTCGCCAGAGGACAGTGCCAGCACTCACTGGTCAAAGCTGGATCAAGGACATCGATCAATGCGGACTCTGTCCTCGACAGAGGACAGTCCCAGCACCCACTGGTCTAAACCAGGAGTGCTGGCACTATCTCCTTGTAGAAATATTCCGCACTAACCTAAGTCCTCCATATAAGTACATATCCATCTAATGTCTGATAAATGAGCACATTGTGATTGCAAACAAATTAAAAAAAGAAATGGGCACAGTAACAACTGTGCCGCAAGCAACACGTAGAACTACGTCAACTGTCATTATTTCATGTTAAAGTATTCGTGATCAAGAGAGGCCAAGTTCCACACAGGGCTGTAGCGCTGAATTCATCATTATTGATAGTTGACGTAGTTCTACGTTGTTGCTAAAGCTCTCGATGAAAGCTAAATACAAACAAATCTAAACAAAATAAATAAATAAATAAGTAACATATAAATAAAATAAATATATAAAAAATAAAGAAACAAACAAAAACAAACAAAGAAAAAAAATAAACAAAAAAGAGCACAGTAAAAACTGTGCCGCAAGCAACACGAAAAGGTATTCACATATTATATGTCTATTGTATGTATCTGAATTTAATGGAAGCTAATTAATACAATTAAAATATATATATATAATAACGTCTTAATTTTAATATAAAATACAATATATAATTAGATCTCCTCTATTAAATTCAGATACACAAGCTCAAGATTTCAGCAAGTCAACAAGCATATTCATGTGCTCTATTTTGATTTTTCCAGATTACAGCAAGTTAACAAGAAAAACTCGTTCAATAGAGTGAGGGCACAAGTCTTCCACATATTGACATATAATTCATGAAACTAACAACTTAATTTTAATTCTTTAAATTAAAAATCAAAGATAAAATTTAAAACAAGTTTCATTAATGTGATCATTTTCTTATATTAAATTAATAAATATTTTTCTTTTAAATAAAGTTTGAATTTATTAATTGCATTATTTATTTATTTATTTATTTATTTATTGGACTATTTATTTATTTATTTCATTATTTATTCATTTTTTATTGCATTATTGCTTCCTCTATGAGGAAAATAAAATATTTTGATGAAAAGTGTGTGTATGTGTGGTGGGTGTGTGTGTGGTGTGTGTGTGGTCTGTGTGTGTAGTGTATGTGTGGTGTGTACGTGCGGTGTGTGTGTGTGGTGTGTGGTGTGTGTGTGGTATGTGTGTGGTCTGTGTGTGTGTGTTGTGTGTGTGTGGGTTATGTGTGTGTGTGTGGTGAGTGTGTGTGATGTCTGTGTTGTGTGTGTGTGTGTGTGTGGTGTGTATATGTGTGTTGTGTGTGGTGTGTGTGTGTGTGGTGTGTGTGGTGGTTTCTAACGCTGCTGTATCGAAGAGGTAAGAAATAAAGGGTTTCGACTTATCTTATCATAAATGGGACTTCTTAAGCTTTAAAACATATTATATGTCTATTGTATGTATCTGAATTTAATGGAAGCTAATTAATACAATTAAAATATATATATATATAATAACGTCTTAATTTTAATATAAAATACAATATATAATTAGATCTCTTCCATTAAATTCAGATACACAAGCTCAAGATTCCAGCAAGTCAACAAGCATATTCATGTGCTCTATTTTGATTTTTCCAGATTACAGCAAGTTAACAAGAAAAACTCGTTCAATAGAGTGAGGGCACAAGTCTTCCACATATTGACATATAATTCATGAAACTAGCAACTTAATTTTAATTTTTTAAATTAAAAATCAAAGATAAAATTTAAAACAAGTTTCATTAATGTGATCATTTTCTTATATTAAATTGATAAATATTTTTCTTTTAAATAAAGTTTGAATTTATTAATTGCATTATTTATTTATTTATTTATTTATTTATTGGACTATTTATTTATTTATTTCATTATTTATTCATTTTTTATTGCATTATTGCTTCCTCCATGAGGAAAATAAAATATTTTGATGAAAAGTGTGTGTATGTGTGGTGGGTGTGTGTGTGGTGTGTGTGTGGTCTGTGTGTGTAGTGTATGTGTGGTGTGTACGTGCGGTGCGTGTGTGGTGTGTGTGGTGTATGTGTGGGTGTGTGGTATGTGTGTGGTCTGTGTGTGTGTGTTGTGTGTGTGTGTGTGTGGGGTATGTGTGTGTGTGTGGTGAGTGTGTGTGATGTCTGTGTTGTGTGTGTGTGTGTGTGTGTGTGGTATGTATATGTGTGTTGTGTGTGGTGTGTGTGTGTGTGGTGTGTGTGGTGATTTCTAACGCTGCTGTATCGAAGAGGTAAGAAATAAAGGGTTCCGACTTATCTTATCATAAATGGAACTTCTTAAGCTTTAAAATAAGATATTATTTATTATTCTACGATTATTAGTTTCGAAGATACAAACGTTCAAAGTATAACATATTTTCGTTGCATCGACAAAAAATTTAGTTAAACTTTCTAACGCTGCTGTATCGAAGAGGTAAGAAATAAAAGGTTCCGACTTGTCTTATCATAAATGGGACTTCTTAAGCTTTAAAATGAGATATTATTTATTATTCTACGATTATTAGTTTCGAAGATACAAACGTTCAAAGTGTGACGTTCAAAGTGTGACAAGGGCGATATAGGCAATGCATTCATTCATTTGTTTATTAAATCCATTCATCCATTCACCCATTCATCCATTCACCCATTCATCCATTCATCCATTCATCCATTCATTTATTCATTCATCCATTCATCCATTCATCCATTTATCCATTCATCCATTTATCCATTCATCCATTCATCCATTCATCCATTCATCCATTCATCCATTCATCCATTTATCCATTCATTCATTCATCCATTCATTTATTCATTCATTCATTCATTCATTTATTTATTTATTTATTAAATCCATTCACCCATTCATTCATTCACCCATTTATTAATTCATTTATTTATTTATTTATTAAATCCATTCATCCATTCACCCATTCATCCATTCACCCATTCATCCATTCATTCATTCATCCATTCATTTATTCATTCATTCATTCATTTATTTATTTATTTATTAAATCCATTCACCCATTCATCCATTCATCCATTCACCCATTTATTAATTCATTTATTTATTTATTTATTAAATCCATTCATCCATTTATTCATTCATTTATTTATTTATTAAATTGCGAAAACATTTAGCTTACATTGAGAGCTTTCAAAAACTATATAATAAAGTATATTTTCCTTTAATATTTTTCGAGAAAAATCTCTTATAATAATTCCATTTCAAGAAAATCGGTTATAAATAGAGAGTTCGGTCTTGTTTTATCATAAATGGGACTTCTTAAGCTTTAAAATGAGATGTCATTTATTAGTCTACGATTATTAGTTTCGAAGATATAAACGTTCAAAGTGTGACATGTTTTCGTTGCATCTACGAGAAATTTAGCTAAACTTTCTAACGCTACTATATCTAAACGAGAAGAAATAGAGAGTTCAGGCTGGATTTATCATAAATGGGACTTCTTAAGCTTTAAAATGAGATGTCAATGATTACTCTACGATTATTAGTTTCGAAGATACAAACGTTCAAAGTGTGACATATTTTCGTTGCATTCGTTGCAGGCTGTGCCTAGATTTACCCCCCCTTATACCCCTCCTTACTGTCGACAAAGACGTAGTTCTACGTCAAAAGATTATTAAGCTATAAGTACGAAAGATAATGGAAACATATCCATTTCTCTAAAAAATGAAAAAATAACGTTTCTCACTTGCGGTTGAATAAACTAGAAAAATAGCTTTTAAGCGTTGACAATTAAGTGATTAAAATTTCAGAGGTTATAAAATAGTACAATGAGCCATAACAAAATATTATTGCAAATTTTTTAAGCCTTAAAATTAAAATAAACCTTTAAGGAGGTTCTACAGATAATGGATGTATCTAAAAATTGGAAAAAACTTCATGGACGTATAAATTGAGATGCGAGAAAAGTGCTCGAAAAATTTTAGCATCGGTTATCGTGTAAAAATTTGCAAAAATGAATTTTGAAATTACAGTTTTTAACATGAGCTCTTATGGCAGAGGGGTTCCTGGAGACAGGAAACGAGATATTAATTATATGAAGGCGACCTACCAGAGATTCGAAAAACGGAGCTCTTATAGATCTTAATCTAAGCTTTTCAGAAATATCGAGAAAAACAAGGGTTATCGCGTAAAATTTTATGATATTGGCTATTGAAACAGGCCATATCACAGTTCACGTAGCGTGCTTCGAATAACAAGGGAGATTTGGCAACGTTGCAGCGACTGCACCCGCGCGAAAAGTGTACAGCCAGTACAGCACCACAGTATGACAGCACCTCAAACTTAAGCACCTAACCTTTACGAGCGCTTACGGAGGAGTACTCGCTCTAGAATTATGTGAAATAACCACGGTCATATGAGCAGAACAGCGAGACTCAAGTTCGCGACGTTACCACATTTTCTCGCATGTATAAGCCGCCGGAGTCAAAGGAGCACTTACACGATATTTTTAATTATTCCTCGCTTCGACTAATATGGGTATGATATAGGCTCTAACGTCATCAAAATTCACGAAAATATTTTATGAATACTTAGAATTGATGAATTTGAAGATTTTCTCTTCATCTCTCAACTGACTAGAGAGTACCTGTAGAACCTCCTTAAATACGTATGATGTATTTTCTTAAGTTTTGTTCTCCTTGTCCTTCTCTTTTTCTTCTCTTGTTTTACGCTGTTTTGCGAAGCGGATCCATTCAGCCGCAATATTATCAAATTCGGACTCTGTGAGCGTCGAATGGTGCGAGGTAATATGTCCTTAAAACAAAAATAAAAATATGAGCAATATAAATAGATATTACAATGATAGATTTTAATAAATAGATATTCCATGTACTAAAACTATATAATTCATAAAAATAATAAAATTGCATCTAACGCTTTTGAACTCTTCGGTTTAAAAATCAAAATACAAAACTCTGCAAAGCTTTTACTTTGTTTCCAGCACAACGATATAAATTCTACTTAACATTTCAACAAATATTGTTACTTTCGACAAACAATAAACTCGTAAATTATCTACCAACGAAAACGTGACGAAATTACAACACCAACTGTACAGAATCAATCGGATAACGAAATATCTCGCTCCGAAATAAGATTACAGAAACCGATTCTTAGGGTACTTTCCGTTTCACGCACGATGCGCATAATGCATCATTTATCCTTGTTTATTAACACTCGATGAATAACAAGGATAAATAATGCATTATGCGCATCGTGCGTGAAACGGAAAGTACCTCTATATTAAATATGTGCACAACGTGTTCTAACCTATAATATAGGTAATACATACCTTCAAGTTATCTAGCTCTCGTACGAGGGCGAATCAAAGCCACGTCCTCCGGCCTCGACCGTCTCTCGCCGGCGTCGCGTCCTTTCACGAGCGACGGGCCGTCGCGCACACGAGACACCCGCAAACGCGGTTCACGATTTCTCACGGACGGGCGCGGTCTTCTAATGTATTATTGTCACGATCGTGGCACGATGGCACTAGCAGAAGCGGCGAGAGACCGCGAACTTGCGTGCGCCGCTATGGCGCATGCTATCGAGGTTATATAATTCCGGCGGTAATTGAAATTATGTTATATAATATTTATATAATATCAACGCAACCGTTGTTGTATAACACGCATATATAACAGTTGTATTAATGTGCATTTATTATAACATAAATAACGGAGCAACATAATAGTTTTATAACCTAGTTATATTATAGTAATAATGTAAAGTTATATAACTGTTATGCTACTCCAGTATAACACCTGTTATATAATCTGTTACTCCCAGGTTATATATCAATTATATTTGGTGTTTGCTGGGTAGTAATATTCTACTCCCATCCATACTCTACTCCTTACTTATTACTGCTTACTTCCATTGTAGACGGACCTTTATACTATTTAACTCCGAAGTCTAATCAACAACAAATCTCAATTTCTTTAGGGCGAAATTGGATATCGGCTTACTAGCTGGGATTTTAAGTTCTGTCGAGACTGGAAATGACAAAGAGGCAATCCGCCCATTTATGGAGAATATCCATCAAACTCTGTTCGAATTTGTTAGTATTTGTCCCTTTGAAGCAGCTCGGGATGTTCTTACACATTACGAAGTGCTGCAGTGCTCCAGGTCGTTGGTTGTCTTATATTCCGAAGAAAGTCTCGATAGGTACCCAGATAGCAAAATGTGTTCGTTCTGAGTACATATTGTACTCACGTTTATTAAAAACATGATGGCAAGAATAGACACAGATGCGGGCTCATATGTTGCTCAGAATGCAGACATGTTATGAAATTTATAAAAGTTTACAAAATAGTGACATAATGAACACATAAATGTTCAATGAAATACTGCATATTGTGTGCATATAAAGCTCAAGAAATGACAACAATTTTAAATATTTCATACTTAATAAAATTATTTAAAAACATGTAAATAAATAAGTAAGACGTATCCAACAATTTATCAAAAATTGCTTCGCAGATCTCTGCACTATGTGATATCAGAGGTATCACTTAAGCTGATCTGCAGCAAAGAATTGGCTGCATTGTAATTAGGCTTGTCACAAGCTCGCCTCTTATACTAGCGCGTGATGGTTTTTGATTACGAGAAAGTGACGCGTGGTATAGCCGCGTCGCGGCAGCGTGTGGTTTAGTAGTTCTCTCAGACATCTCATAAATAAACACTTTTCTGTCAGAGGTACGGAAATATATAGTTTTATTAACAAGTTCAACAATTGATATGCATACTGTTTTATTAGGATGATGGATCTCTGCAGAGAATCGCACTTAGCCTACAGGAATCTTTCGGGCAGAATGGTATGCTTTAAACGGTCGGGGCTATAGTGGCACTTGCGGCACGGCCGACATTTCTTCTTTTGCTGTCACAGAGGGCTAGATTTGTTCGCTATATGGTAACAAATAATGCGCAAAGTAAAATTAGATAATAATTAATTAAATAATTAAATAATTTAATAATTTAATAATAAATAATTAAATAATAGAGAAATTAATTTTGTCTTGTTAAAATAGGTGTCACACTGTGAAACAAAGAGTTCTAAAAAAGCATTGTGGAATTACCTAGAAAAATTCGACTGGTACGCTGGTAAGTTATTTGTATATAAAAAATTTGAGTCCTAATTATATTTAAATCTATACAATAATGAAAATATATAGTGACTAATGTCAAAACAGCCTATAAACTTACGCACATTTAATTATTTTTCGATTTAGCGATTGAATACATATTTCGATAGAAAATTTCCTTAGCTTTTTAATGCCACTTTATTTTTTTGAGCTGTGATTACCAGTTTTTGTTATACAGTTAAATAACGTGCAGGTGTCTTATTCATAACAAATTCAATTTTGGCTCATCCACTCTTTTGGCATTAGTCACGCGATATATATCCAAGAAACATAATCAAATATCATCAAATATAAAATAAAATCTACCATTATTCTAATTTTGAATTATAGTAAAACATGCATAAAATTGGAATTTTGTTGTAAAAGAAGGAATTGACGTTAGGTTATTTAAAGTCTAGTAGAAGGTACAAAAGTTACGTGCATTCCCAAATTTCGTTTCCAAACTTCGTTTTTATTTTTTTCAATAAATAACTTTAATTTTCGGAGAATTACCGACCGGAATTTTAACGGATTTATCGACAACCCAGATCAGACAAACAATGAAAACAAAAGACTATTGAGACTATGTAATTTCTTCTGTTCGTTTTCTTCTCCTGTGTTTAGTATTATTATAGAACTCATTATTGAGTGAAAGTATTCTGGATGTTCATTAAAAAAAAAAGCATATTGTATTGAATGTATCACCGTGAGAGTAAGTTTTCGTTAAAAAAAAAGTGAAATAGTGTAGTAATCTTTGACAATTTTCCATGATCATAACACATCTGCCACATTAAACGATAATAATCTGGATCCATCTTAATAGGAAAATGGATAAAATTTCTAGATGATATTTGCTCAAATATTATACACTAACTGCATCACGAAAGGAAAGAATTTCACAATAATTGCATTAATAATATGCTTCGCCATAACGCAGCGATTTTGTTGGGATAAAATTTTTAAATGTTATTTGCCCAAAAATTGATATATTCAATTTAGAGTATAATTTACGCACAATTATTGTGTTATATTTATTATAATTGTGTAATATTTTATGTCATAACATTTCAAAATTATAATTTCAGACTAATTGTACATTTTAAAGCATACATATTGATTTATTTTATTTTACAAAATATTCTAAAAATAATAAAACTCAAATACATTTATAAATTACTAGCTGGTTACCCGGGCTTCGCCCGGGAGTCGTTTTTCTTAAAACGACTTCATTTAGATTTATGTTTCAATATCCTTATTGTAGACAAACATAAGGAGTGTTCATGGATTAAACATGTCGTAACCAATCTTTTTCTACTCGATCAATTATTTCCAAAAAAATTGGAAAAATTTCTGATACCGGTTTCCAAAAAGATCGATAACGAAATATTATACACTTTTTTATGGCACTCCCCGGGAAATTCTACTCCTGTTTTATATACAATTCTTTAAGATTCAGTCAATTATTTCCCGAAAAATAGATTTCTTCAAACGACTTTATTTGTGTTTCAATATCCTTAATCGAAGAAAATTCCTTTATCAGTTCGGATACCGATTCCCCAAAAAATCGGTAATGAAAAATTATACACTTTATAGCACTCCCCGGGAAATTCTACCCTTGTTTCATATACAATTCTTTGAGATTCGGTAAATTAATTCTCGAAAAATTGGAAAAATTTCGGTACCGATTCCCCAAAAAATCGGTAACGAAAAATTATACACTTTATAGCACTCCCCGGGAAATTCTACCCCTGTTTCATATACAATTCTTTGAGATTCGGTAAATTATTTCCCGAAAAATTGGAAAATTTTCGGATACCGGTTTCCAAAAAGATCGGTAACAAAAAATTATACACTTTATGACACTCCCCGGGAAATTCTACCCCTGTTTTATATACAATTCTTTAAGATTCGGTCAATTATTTCCCGAAAAATTGGAAAAATTTCGGATACCGGTTTCCAAAAAGATCGGTAACGAAAAATTATACACTCTATAACACTCCCCGGAAAATTCTACCCCTATTTCATATACTTTTGGTAAAAATTCGGTCGAATAGTTTAAGAGTGTATAAAGAACATACATACATACATACATACATACAGACATTCTATTATATATATATAGATTAGAGGTAATTTCTTTTCAAATTTAATTTTGTCATCATTCCACTAAGATTTGCCATAATACTGCTGGTTTGTTGAAATACTATTTAGAAATAAATTGTGCAAATATTTATATATATTTGATGAAAGGTCTAAATTTCTACATGTATTGTTGTTAAATATAGAGACATAATTGTAGCATTCCAAATTTCATTAAGATTTCGTCATATAATTTATAAATGTTTTCCTATCGGGGCATTCAATAAGTTATTTTTCTGATTGCTGTAATAAATGTTGAGAGTATGTAATATTTTTTCTTCATTTTTTTTAGATGGGACGGCCACGTAGTGTTCCTAACCGAGAAGCAATTCTGTTAATTCAGAAATATATGCAATATTTTAATACCAACAATTTTCCTTCGAGTTCTGCAAAAGTTTGGAAAGACATGAGCAAAGAGCTCAATGGAAGATGGAAACCGCATTCAGTTTATACATACGTGAGAGATAATAAAAATAGAAGTCTCGAAGCAGCTCGTCAGAATTTGGGTATAAATATCCAACCTCCAAGACCAATACCCAGTGAGAAATACCTCATCAAAACGATATCAAATTGACGTCAAATAGATGAAATTTTCATATATTTGACGTCAATTTGATATCGTTTTGATGAGGTATTTCTCACTGGGTACCATCGAAGTCGACCATCGAAGATGATATCATTGATGAACTATCAGAGGATTCTGAATCGGACAAATCATCTTATCATAATGACGAGAATGGAGATTCTGACATTGGTGTTGATTCGTTCCCTCTAGTTCTTTCACCCACTGAGTGGGAACAGATAAAGTCCGATCAGACTTCTAATCACCAACAAAAGAGATTGAAATCATGGGTTTGGCCAAATGTAATCACAAAAGCATTTTGGAATATGTACAAATTTCCATGTGCTTTTCTGGGCAAATGGTCATACGTACGCATGGAACAGGATGAAAATGAAAATTATGCCGTTGGATCTTTCTATTTGAAGTTCAAAGGATTATGTAAAAGCAAAAAATGTAATAATAAAATTGTTGGGGTTGCCTACAAAAAACCGGTCAACGGAGAACTACATTTGATAATCACAACGCGTGATACTCGTAATGATTATCACGAAGAAGTTAAGAGACCATTGAATGGTCCTGAAAGGAAATTAATTGGACGAAAATTAAAACGAAGAAGAGCCGCAGGATATCGGCAGAAATTACTTGCGGAGAATATGAAATTTGGAGAGAACGAACCTCCGTGGGTACAAAAATGTCATATTTACAGACAAGCAAAGATGGAACGCAACAAGGAAGATCTTAGCATAAAATCAGGCGCGAAAATGGACATGATAACTAGCATTCGCAATATCCCTGGTGGAAATAATTTTACAACAATTTACGTATTTCTATGAAAAATTACAATCTTCTACAACAAATCACAAATTTCTACAAATTTGTGAAAATTGTAGAAATTCATGGTGAATTGTAGTAAATTGTAGTAAATTGTAGTAAGTTGTAAAAAGTAATAGAAAATTGTAACAACTTTTTTACGAACATTTTTATGAGACGTAGTAAATCGTAGAAGTTGTAGATTATTGTAAAAATCATAACTATTTATAACTATTTACAACATTCTGCGAATATTTTTTATGAGAACGTAGTAAATTGTAGAAGTTGTAGATTATTGTAAAAATCACAACTATTTACAACTTTCTACAACGTTCTAACAAAATTTTTTATAAAAATTTTAGTAATTTGTAGAAGTTGCAAATTATTGTAAAAATTACAACTATTTACAACTTTCTACAATATTCTAAAAATATTTTTATAATTAAATGTAAGATATAAACAAAGTATACTTGTCCCACTCTAACTTATACTGCATCAGTGTGCACTAGTTTAGCAGTGCAGGAATAGAAACAGATCTTATTGAAAGTTGTAGATTTCAGCATAGCCTGATGTAAAAATGTCGAACATGTCGCATATTTAGTATGTTTATCCAGTGAGAAGGTTGATGTCGAATCGACGTCAATTCAACGTCGATTCACTGGAAACTCATCGACATCGAAATTAACATAAAACAAGTAGAAACTTGCACATTGCTTCCTCATAGTTTTTAAGTGTGCAAGTGGAAACTTGTACATTGCTTTATCATAGTTTTTAAGTGTGCAAGTAGAAACTTGTTTAAGTGAGCAAGTAGAAACTTGGACATTGCTTTCTTTTAGTTTTTAAGTGTGCAAGTAGAAACCTGCACATTGTTTTAAAGTGTGCAAGTAGAAACTTGCACATTGCTTTCTCATAGTTTTTAAGTGTGCAAGTAGAAACTTGCACATTGCTTCCTCATAGTTTTTAAGTGTGCAAGTAGAAACTTGCACATTGCTTCCTCATAGTTTTAAAGTGTGCAAGTGGAAACTTGTACATTGCTTTATCATAGTTTTTAAGTGTGCAAGTAGAAACTTGTTTAAGTGAGCAAGTAGAAACTTGGACATTGCTTTTTTTTAGTTTTTAAGTGTGCAAGTAGAAACCTGCACATTGTTTTAAAGTGTGCAAGTAGAAACTTGTTTTAAGTGTGCAAGTAGAAACCTGCACATTGCTTTCTTATGGTTTTGAAGTGTGCAAGTAGAAACCTTCGCTCACAAAGCTCCTCTATGAGGAAGCTTGTATTTTATTCGATGTATAATTATTAGTATTTATTTGTTTTGGCTTCCTCATAGAGGAAGCTTTGTGAGCGAAGGTTTCTACTTGCACACTTCAAAACCATAAGAAAGCAATGTGCAGGTTTCTACTTGCACACTTAAAACAAGTTTCTACTTGCACACTTTAAAACAATGTGCAGGTTTCTACTTGCACACTTAAAAACTAAAAGAAAGCAATGTCCAAGTTTCTACTTGCTCACTTAAACAAGTTTCTACTTGCACACTTAAAAACTATGATAAAGCAATGTACAAGTTTCCACTTGCACACTTAAAAACTATGAGGAAGCAATGTGCAAGTTTCTACTTGCACACTTAAAAACTATGAAGAAGCAATGTGCAAGTTTCTACTTGCACACTTAAAAACTATGAGGAAGCAATGTGCAAGTTTCTACTTGCACACTTTTTTTATAGATAGAGTATCATTAAAGATAGATTAGTGTTGAATTTGGCAATGATCGGTGAATGGGTTTTGTAAATTTTAATTATGGTTTCATAAAAAACCAATACTTTTCTGAAAATGTAATTGCTTCAAACTCTTAATTAAATTATAATTTTTTAAAATATTGCTGTTTTTATGTTTTTATGTTTTTAAACAATATTTAAACAATATTTAAACAATATTTAAACAATATTTAAACAATATTGAAATTATATAATTAGTTTTACGGAGTGGGTACTAAGACTGCTCACTCCAACCCTCCTCCTTTCTCAGGCCGGGCTTGGGACCGTCCAAGGCGGAGTTAAGAAAAAAATAAAAAAATATAAACCAAAAATTATAAATAGAAAATTTAAATATAAATTTAAAACCATAATTTGAAAGTATCGTAGTTTTAGCTGATTTCCTTAATTTTTGAAAAAAAGAATTTGATCAAATAATTAAAATTCTGATACTTTCTGCATAAATTTTTGAAAAATATGACTGAAAACTTAATTCAATACTTTAATAACAATATTTTACATATGTTGTAATAGGATTACCTGTATGTTTTCTTTATTAAAAATATTAAACTCTACTGTACTTTCCTTTCTTCTGCGACGGCCACAATGCCTGCTCGAAAAATTCACATGGTCACCCATCCATAGTAATCCATAGTAATCATCCTTAGGTTTGCTTCACCTCATTCGAACTGTGCTTTTGTTATTTGATTTTCTAGGCGAACTGGTCAATGTAGAATCTCCAAATTGTTTAATATTTTAATGCTTATCTTTCAATTTTTCTTTTTATACTAATTTATTTATTTTTATATACTTATTTGCGTTTTTGTTATTTGATTTTTTATGCGAACTAAATGTAGGTTCTCTAAATTGTTCAATATTTTAATGTTTATCTTACAATATTTCTTTTTATACTTATTTATCTATTTTTATTAGTGATTTGGTATGAGAATAAATTGTCGAGCATTTCGTGCAATATTTCTTGCGCATGATTTTGTTTTAAAATCTTGTCTCGATTTTTTAATATCAAATTTCATATTTGTCTCGTATTTATCAAGCCGCCGTAATCAATCGAACAAACAAGCGAGATCAAGCAAAATTCTCGAAAGAACAAGATAAAAACTTCGAGATTCTTTTCATATAACTGAACATTCTATCGAAGTTTGACATAAATTGTGAATATACCCACTCGGCATGTAATATTTCAGAAACATTTCTGCAAAATTCCATTTGAAATATTACACCTTTCATCAATATTTCAGAAATATTTCACGACCGTTTCTGCAACATTTCTGCAATGTTTCAATCGGCACAATTATTTCAAATGCAACTTTGCTGAAAGATTTCGGCAATATTTCTGAAATATTTCTGAAATATATCTACGAAATATTGCAGAAACACTTCAGAGATATTTCAAATACATTTTACACTGAGAAAAATGTTTTGTATTAGCAAACAAAATTTTGTTATTGACGCAAAACCTATTTGTTGATATGTGAAAAATGAAATATTTTGTTACCGGAACAAAAAAAATATATTAAGCCATGTGCGTATAGCCGCCGCGCATTTGTCCGAAGAAATCCGCTCTCTCAGCCGGTCACCCATCCAAGTAGTATACCGGCGCCTTGTTGCTTGACATCGATGATCGAACAGGGTAGTGGTGATCCTCTGACTCTGACGCTTCTTTCTTTCTTATACTTGCTTATTTTGGTGAGCATAAAGCTATCGCATAACAATATTAACAATACAGATATACAAATAAATCTTTTTTGCCAGTCAGCGTCGAATATTATTTTATATTAAATATTATTAAATATTTTATATTTTATATTAAAAATGCCATATGACAAAATTTGGAATATCAGAAAATTCTTAATAAAAGAAACAAAATGCAATAAAATGCAATAATTATATAATAATAAATTTAATTTTTTATAAGTTCTAAAGTCTGTCAGCAACTTTTCGGAAATATTACAAATCCACTGTTGTATGTGAAACATTCAAAAATATAACGCGTGCAATGTAAACGTAATAATAGTTTATCATTTATTAGAGAAATGTTTCTGAACCATTACATCTGCAATATTTCTTCTGCAATATTGTAGAAATTCACTGCCTGCAATTCAATTTTTCATTACCTACGCAATCTTTCAGAAATTTTTTAGAAATATTTTAAATGCAATGTTGCGTTTGATATGTTACAGAAATATTATTCGTACAATGCAAACGTAATATTACTTTTATAATGTTTCAGAAATATTTCTGAAATATTGCATCTGCTACATTTTTTTGCAATATTACAGAAACTTACAAATATTGTAAACAACTTTCTGAAAGATTTCAGAAATATTGTTAATGCAATATTATAAAAAACATGATGCAGGTACATTTCTGAAATATTTCAGATGCATAGTTACAAATGAAATGTTAACGAAATATTTCTGCACCATTTCCGAATATTTCAATATTTCAGCAACATAACATGCCGAGTGGGTAGCAAAACTCGCTTTTGTTTTTGTTATTGACGAGCAAATTCAAATCTCGTTTCAATCTCGTCTCGATGTCATATAGCCAATATAAAATATTAAAGTTTAATATTATATACAATCAATTAGAATCAAAAGCCATGCGATCCAAGCCTAGGTCTTTGACGGCCTTATATGTTAGTTTCTGTATATATATATATATATCTATACAGGGTGTCCCATTTTAACTTGGACAGCAAAATATCTCAAAAACTAAGCTCCACATACAAAAATGTTTCAGACAAAATACAATGTGAGTAGGTGAGGCAATTAGAGCCAAGCGCGGTAGTCAAAGCGCAAAACAATTTAAAAGTAATCAATAGATATATTAACGAACGTTTCGACACATTTTTCGTGTCCTCTTCAGCGTTAAAAGTTACATATAGTCAAAAACGAAGATTTACAGAAAGTCGAGTATAAGGCGTAGTCATCGACAAATAAAGTATAAAGGACGCAGTCTAAGAATAAAATTAAATCAGGATGTACCATAGTCGAAAGCCCGACATGCCGGTGTGCAATCGCTCCACATCCATCTCATCCTCGAATAATCTCGCCAGGTTGAAAGACCAAGTGGGTGAAAGATTCGAACCATGCCTGTACCATTAACGAAGTCACGATGTGGCAAGGGCGTAAATTATCTATGTTGATTAGATGACTAATGAATTTACTTACGGAGCAACCGCAGACCAGAATATCGCACCGCGAAAGCGACAAACGCCTCACATTGTAACGAGCTAACCGTTCGACGCGTCGCGAGTGAGTGAAGCATCGGTAGGAAGGTTAACACAATATACACCGAGGGAGGGGATAGATTATCTCGTATACAGTCGTTCTAAATTTTTGACAGTCTCTCGATCACACTTAGATACGTGTCAGGCAGACCCTCAGCATCAGTCTGCAAATTCAACCCCTTCGCCTGCCTTTTTATACATATCATCTCAGAAACTGAACGTTTATAATAATAGGATTCGTGGTCTAAAATTTCAACGTTCTTCCAATCAAAATCGTGATTACATTCGACTCTATGCTCGGTTATGACAGAATGATTCGGAGTATTCCAATTAATATGATTACGATGCTCCCTAATTCTAGTTTGCAATTGCCTACTAGTTTGGCCCACGTAAGAAGCATCGCAATCATTGCAATTAATCTTATATACTACGTTACATTTATTAGACCGTGGAAGACTATCCTTCTGCGCCTTGATGAATGTGCGCATCTTATTTAGGCTGTTATACGACAGTCTCACGTTCAATTCCCTTATGGCGTTCTTAAATTTTTCTGTAATCGTCGGGATGTACGGTAAAGTGAAAAAAGGAGCAACCTCCTCTTCATTCCGTCTCACATTCGTATTCGAGTCTCTGTTAAATAAAAACTTAAGACGCTCGCGCAAGATCCCATAGATGAATTCCAGTGGATAACAATTATTAAGTAAGATTCCAATGACCAGACTGAGATTCTTAGCATGCAAGGACGGGTGCGATAACAAAAATGCTCTATCTATTAAGCCTATGGCCGTCCCTCTTTTTTGGCATACCGGATGCTGCGACATAAAATTTAGATACCTGCCAGAAAAAGTTGGTTTATGGAACCAATCAAATGTTAGCCTATTGTTGTTCAATATCATCGTGATCTCCAAGAAATTTAACTTGTCATCTTCACCGATTTCTATGGTGAATTTCAGCCTAGGATGGAAGGAATTAAAAACATCTAAGGTATGCTGCAGCAAAGTCGACGGTGCCGCCAGTGTTATGTCGTCAATGTATCTTTTATAAAAAGGAGGGATGTATTTTAAGGTGCAAAGAGCTATAGTTTCCAAATCCTGTAACACAATGTCAGCAGCCATGGGGGAAAGAGGAGAACCCATGGGAACCCCGAAAGTTTGCCGATAAATGTTCCCATTGAACATAAAAAAGGTGGAATTTAATATCAGCCTGACCGCAATAAAAAACTCCGATTTCGGTATATTGCAATTTTTGGCAATAAAATTCCATCTGACCGATATGCTGTCCAGAACCCTTTCAATGGGTACATTCGTAAATAAGGAAACAACATCCAATGAGATCAATTTGTAGCCATCGTTGACATGTATGCTCGCAAGTTCTTCCACTAAATCGATGCTATTCTTTACAAAGCTGCGGGCTTTCGGGAAGCTTTTGAACATTATACGGTGGAGGAAGGAGGCCAGATCATATAGAGGGCTATTTATAGAGGATATAATAAGTCTAAAAGGGCAATTAGGTTTATGGATTTTAGGAAGTCCGTATGCCCGCGGTAAATTTCCCGTCACTACAATAAAGAGATTTGTGCATTGATCCTGTAATATAATTCGCGTTCTTCCACCTAGTTAGTAATTCTCGTGAGCTTGAAATGAGTTTTTTCGTGGGATCCGTCTTGATGGGTAAGTAAGTGTTTCTATCACTTAACATCGTTTCAATTGCCGCAATATATTTATCTTTGTCGAGCGCGACTGTTACGTTCCCCTTGTCAGCCCTCGTGAGAATTAAATTCCTGTTGTTGTTGAGGGCCATTGCAAAAATATGTAATTTGCAACACGCATCTGCATACTTTTTCTTAAAAGCAACTATGTCTTTTTTTCATACCAATTGATTCGTCTCATTATTCTGTGCATAAAAGTATTAAGGTAACATTACCGAAAACTTAATGTTTTACAAGATATTTTGTAATTTATGTCAAAATACTAGAACTTTCAAGCCTCATAATTCCAAAAGTTCTTAACGAAAAAATACTTTATTATAGTGTTTTGAAAAGCTCTCGAGATTAGCTACAAGAATATGCATTGAAAAATAGGGGTTTCCATTTAAAAAATTAAAGGTGTCGTTTATGTGAGCTTTAAACGACCATCCAAGGTCAAACCAATGGTACCATCTTATGTCCCCCTTGAAACCATACAACTTTTGTCTGAAACATTTTTGTATGTGGAGCTTAGTTTTTGAGATATTTTGCTGTCCAAGTTAAAATGGGACACCCTGTATATATACATATAATTGTTACGATCCTATTTCTCTTATTATTATTTATTCACGTCGCCTGAGAAAGACGTTTCAAACTATTATCACCGGTTATTGCGATAAATATTACCACATGCCTCGGTGGTCGAATTGGTACGACGCCCTACACGGAATGAGGGAGGTTCCAGGTTCGAACCCTGGCTGAGGTAATATTTTTTCGCAATAAAATTCTTTACAGTTTTTAGATAATTAAATCGAGTCGATTTAATTCCGGGGAGGGAAGGGTTTTAATTCTAACAATAACTGTGTTTTAAAGTCCGACAAATAATCGGCGCGCAGTTTGTTGGAAAAATTATATGTATATATATAGATATATATATATACAGAAACTAACATAAGGCCATTAAAGACCTAGGCTTGGATCGCATGGCTTTTGATTCTAATTGATTGTATATTGTTACGATCCTATTTCTCTTATTATTAATATTATAGTTAAAAAATAAAAAATTAAAAATGAAACGAGTATTATCTGAAAAGGAAAATCATATTGAGTTAAGACCGAAGACTTCAAAATATCTTCAAGTGTTTACAATAAATAATCTTGAAAATAATACAAAATTCGCAACGTGTAATTTGTGCCCTGGAAAAACAATAAAAATGACGAATGGAAATACAACTGGTGTAAAGAGACACTTGCGGGAACATTCCGAATTATACAGCCAAATTTGCGGTACAGATGCGGAAACGTCAAATAAGGTAACACCGATCTCAATATTTTTTATCTCTAATTTTGCGCATTTGAATTGTTCAAAATTATACCGAGTGCTTATTTCATTTCGTGTTTAACCGTTAAACTGCATTTTTTCATTAAAATAGCGTATTTTTCTCAAAAATTTATCTATATACGTAACATACACAATCTGCAGAATTTTGAGATTTGTTCCGATCCTCAAAAGTGGCCATTCCAATAGGGAACGAATAATCAAACATAAAAAATATTATTTTCTCAAAAATAAATGTTTCTAGGGATCTTTTATGTCGCTAATTCAATTTTAATCACATATTTATTTTAGGTATTGAACCATTAAATTTACTTAAACTTTTTTTACTTTTTTCTACTAGATTTAATCACGCAAAAAACAAATCGTTATCAGTCACAAGAATTAGCTTAGCATTGCATGGATAGCATATACACACATGTATATATTGATATATTTAGTATTAAAAAGATCACATGTATCACCCAAAAAAAAGTAATTTACTTATTAAGTGAAATTTCCTGTAATCTCATATTCTAAGCAAAAGCTTTTACAGAAAGAGTATTCCTCTTCCAATAAAGTAGACTAATCATAAAGAATCTATTGGTTATTATTTTAACAGTTTTCCTCTTGTATTAATAGGAATATGTTTTCTTTATGCGGAATGCTTTCTTACATGCGATACGAGAAATACGAAAAACAATGTGTGTCGCTGCGTTCTGCCGTGATTAATCAAACATCATGCTGCGTATGCACAAGATAGACGCAGTACTCAGGGATAACTTTCAGTGCTCAGAGATAATTTTCCTGCGTATTTGTGTCATGTGTTGATGTGTGTGGTGTTGTGATCATAAGAAAGAATTATTGTTTACTTCTGGTGTTACTTCTCCATTAAGTTATTTCATCATGAGTGAAATTGTTGCATCATGAAGGTTAATTATGGCATTTTCCGTGAATCGATGAAACCTTCGTGATGGAACAATCTCACTCATTATGAAACAACTCGAAGGAGAAGTAACACCAGAAGTAAACAGCAATTTTTTTTTTTGATCACAACACACATCAACACACGGCACAAATAAATTTATTTAGGAACAGCCAGACTTATATTGCACAAATACACACAAGACAAACTTCCTTTAACTGCAAGAATATTATGCTAATATTGTAGAACATTTTGCTTAGAACATTTTTCTCTAACCTTATAGGATTCCTCTTGAGGCCATATATAAGAATAAAATCCTCTAAGATTTAGAGGATTCCGCCAATACGAAAATTATTTTTTCTTGGGTGATGTACATATATTATATAACATAAATATATTAATAATACATTTAGTATTAAAAATTGTTGTGGAGAAAATTGTATTAGTTTAGTTTCTCATCTCATATATGTGTATTGTCTATGCTTATTATTTTTCCGTTGGATACACTGCGTATGCGCGCGACTGTTTCTTTCCCGCGTTCGTTAACTTTTCCCTCAGACTGAGCACGACGCTCGCCTCGATCAGTTCGCATTTTTAGTTTGGCCACTGTACTCAGTTATTAACAGAGCATTATAATAAATCTCAATCGTAACCGTATTGACTTGTTATAAAGACCATAACAACAACAGGTTATGGGCCCAGTCACGTATTATATGTGAAGTTGATATTGGTTGAACGTGAGAGGTTACGTTGCTTCGCGGTAAATCGTGCCGAGCTTGCTGAATATACTTTCTGGACTTTGTTTGCCGATTGTCGAAGAGCAATGGATGGAGACAAGGTGAAAATTGAGAAGCTTGCGGATTCCAGCAACTGGTTGCAATGGAAATTCCAGGTACGGGCGATTCTGGATGCTCGTGATGCTCTGGAAGTGGTCGATGGCAGTCTAGTCAAACCCGAAGGTAACACTCCTGCCGACGTAGCAGAACTCATTCGATGGAAAAAGGCTAATAAGGTAGCAAAAGCAATTTTGGTCACAACGTTAGACAAAAAACCATTGTCGTTGGTTATGACGTGTGATACAGCACGAGATATGTGGGTAAAATTATTGAATATCTATGAACAGAAATCTGCAGATTCGGTTTACTTGCTTCAGACGCAGTTTCGTGAGTATCGTTACAATTCTGGCGATGATATTGCAACTCACGTAAGCAAATTAGAATCATTCGCTCGTCGATTACAAGAGCTTAATGAGCCAATCTCTGATACAATGCTGATAACGACAGTATTGAATACCTTACCTCCCACATTTCGACATTTTCATAGCGCTTGGGATTCGACCCCTGCTGCCGAGCGAACCTTGGATAAGCTCATATCTAGACTGATGGTTGAAGAAACAAGATTAGGAATCAGCGACATGAGCGTGGGTGCCGAATCAGCCTTGGTGGCAAAGAAGCAACCGAAGGGAAATGCTGCAGGAGGAAGCGCTGCTCAGCGAACACATAGGAAAGATAAGGGCAACAGTTCTAAAATAAAATTAAAATGCTGGACTTGCGGAGGCCCACACTTACGTCGTGACTGCTCACAGAAGAAGAAAGACGGTAATAGTGAAGATAAGCAAAAAATACTCATGGCCTTGCTATGGTGAGTACACGATTTTCGAATACGTCCGACACAACGAAGTGGATTATCGATTTAGGGTGTACAGAGCATGTCTGCTGGCAAATTGAATATTTCGTAAATTACGAAAAGTTGAAAGAAACTGTTACTTTTGAACTAGGCGATGGTCGTAAGGTGTCAGCGGAAGGTAGTGGACAAATTAGAATACGTTCACATGTAGATGGAAAAGAACATTATTTCCAAAGTGTTATGTTTGTTCCTGAAATGAAAGCTAATTTATTCTCGGTTAGAGCTGTTGCTGAGAAAGGATTCATGCAGACCATTGTAGGTGACAAATGGTTATTTAAGAAGAATGGATCACTTATTGTTGAAGGTCACAGGAAAAATGATATGTACATCTTGGATATTGACGTAATCCTTAATCAGGGACACAGCTTTGTGGCGCGCAGTCGGAAGGAGAATTCTCTACAAGTATGGCACGAACGGATGGGTCACCAGAGTAAGACTCACGTGAAAGAACTCTTGACATCAAAGGGTATTGAAACTTCGTTATTGGATGGAACGGAATATTGCGATGGATGCTCCTTTGGAAAATGTCAACGAACTAATTTTCGAGAAATGCCAAAAGCAAGTAAAGCAGGTGAGCTGGTTGTAACGGATGTCTGTGGACCCATGGAGGAACCGTCATGGAGCGGATACCGATTTTTTGTGACATTTAAGGACGATTTCACACAGTATCGAAAAGTTTATTTTATTCGTCATAAGAATGAAGTCGCATCATGTTTTGAACAGTATGTTAAATATGTTCACACTCAGACTGGAAACATGATCAAAACGATTATGTCAGATAACGGAACAGAATACACTGATCAAGCTTTCGTTGAAGTGGCAAAGAAGAATGGCATCGAGATAGGAAGGTCAGCAACTTATACACCTCAACAAAATGGGCGCGCAGAGAGGGAAAATAGGACCCTAATTGAGATGTCACGAACGATGTTGTTAACGCATGGGATGTCCAGACGCTTTTGGGCAGAAGCATTGAACTGTGCTGGATATATTCTGAATCGTTCGGGAAAGTCACGAGAAAAAGGTAAAACGCCTTATGAAGCTTGGTTTAATCGCGAATATCCTTTACATCATTTGAAGATTTTTGGAAGTGAATGCTTTGTTCGAGTACCAAAACAGAAGAGGGATGACAAGAAGTTTGGAACGACAAGTAAGCGAGGAATTTTCGTAGGATACGAAGATATTACTGGAAACTATCGTGTTTGGATACCGGATGAGACACGAGTTGAATTTCGTGAAGTCGCTGTTCCGGAAGCATTGATAGATTTGAATCAGGGAGAGAAAGAAGACGAAAGCTTACAAGAAAAGGAACTTCAAGGAAGATGTACACAGGAAGAAAATCAAGAACAGAACGGTCAAGCGGAAACGAGAAGAAGCGAAGATCAATCGAAGTCAACGTATCAGTTGAGAAATCGAGCAACACTTCAAGCACCGCAAAGATTTGTTTACATGTGTCATAAATCCCCTGTCGAACCGAACTCCTACAATGAAGCATTACAAGTACCGGAGAGAGAGAGCTGGATTAAAGCGATGGATGACGAAATGAATTCTCATAGGAAGAATGGTACCTGGGAGCTAGTGGAGCCTAATCAAGATATGCATCCTCTGTCAGTAAAATGGGTTTACTGTATCAAAGCCAAAGCCAATGGAGAAGTTGATCGTTTTAAAGCTCGTCTGGTTATTAAGGGATACGAGCAGATTTATGGCGTAAACTATACGGAAACTTTTAGTCCTGTAGTTCGATACGATACGATACGACTATTACTTTGGTTGGCTGCTGCAGACAATCTGGAAATCAGTCAATTTGACTGTAAAACGGCCTTCTTAAATGGAACGTTGGAGGAGTCAATCTTCATGGTACAACCGGAAGGCTATGATGATGGATCAGGATGGATATGCAAGTTAATTCGGAGCTTGTACGGACTCAAACAGGCACCTCGGTGTTGGCATCAAAAATTGAGTCAGTTCCTGGAGTCCATCGGTTTCACGAGATGTCCATTTGATCCATGTGTATTCATTAAACGAGATGCTGATGGAAGTTGGATAATTATTGCCGTTTATGTTGATGACGGACTAATTCTCGCACACCGAAAGAAAGACATCACTGAGCTATTGGTTCAATTGCAGAACGAATTTGAAATTACTGTTTGTAATAAAGTTAGTCAGTTTTTAGGTTTTCAGATAGAACGCTTGGACAATGGAGATATCAAAATTCATCAAGCTGCCTATGCACTAAAGACGTTGGAAATGTTCGAAATGGATAATTGTCGATCTTCAAAAGTACCTGCGGACCAGGCATCATTGGATATTTTATATGATGAGAAGGAAGCCGACGTCGAACATCCTATTGCCTCTGCCATTGGACGTCTTATGTATCTTGTAGTTACTACAAGACCTGACTTGGCCTTTGCGGTTGGAAAGGCAGCTCAGCAAATGTCGAAACCAACAACTGGCTTATGGAAATTTGTTAAACATATTCTTAGATATTTAAGCGGAACAGTAGGGTTAAGTATTACTTATAGTAAGTCCTTTGATAATTATTTGACTATATTTACTGATGCAGACTATGCGGGAGATTTGTTAACAAGACGCTCCACTACCGGTTATGTGTCAACTTTGGGAAGTGGAGCTATTACATGGAGTAGTCAGCGACAAAGCTGTGTAGCCTTGTCGACAACGGAGGCTGAGTATGTGGCGGCATCCACAGCGGCCAAGGAGCTAGTATGGTTGCATAACATTGTAAACGAATTCAAACCTGGAATTCAAGCTCGCCTCCTCGTGGACAATCAAGCTGCGATTCGTTTAGCTAACAATCCTGAACAACACAAAAGAACGAAACACATCGCAGTGAGATATCACTACATTCGAGAATTAGTGTCGGAAAAGAAGATTGTATTAGAATATATCGAAACAAATAATCAAGTAGCTGATATGTTCACGAAGTCTGTAGGACCGTTGCGTTTAAAAGAACTTAGTTATAGAATTGGTCTTATGTAACCCGAATACAATTTTAGGGAGAGTGTTGTGGAGAAAATTGTATTAGTTTAGTTTCTCATCTCATATATGTGTATTGTCTATGCTTATTATTTTTCCGTTGGATACACTGCGTATGCGCGCGACTGTTTCTTTCCCGCGTTCGTTAACTTTTCCCTCAGACTGAGCACGACGCTCGCCTCGATCAGTTCGCATTTTTAGTTTGGCCACTGTACTCAGTTATTAACAGAGCATTATAATAAATCTCAATCGTAACCGTATTGACTTGTTATAAAGACCATAACAACAACAAAAATATTATAAACTTATTAGCACACTCAAAAGTGGCTATCCCGGCAGTCTAAAACTCTAAAGATTGAATAAGACAATAATAATACTGATATATTTTCAGAGTGGAAATAAAAGTCGAGTTTTCTCACAAGAACAATTTGAAACTATGCTGGTTGATTGGGCTGCGAAAAAGTATCTCCCTTTTAACTTTTTTGATGATCAATCGACTCAAGATTTGTTTCACTACCTTCATCGCGGTGTAAATATTCCAAAGCATGATGGAATGCGATCCAAAACTTTAGAACGATTCTCTAAAATGCAGGCAATAGTGTTCAAGATACTTCACGACAATGTTTCGAATATTTCTTTTACTATTGACGCTTGGACGTCAATAGCTCATAAATCTTACTATGGGATAACGGCTCACTTTATTGATGATCAATGGAACATTCAATCTCTAGTTGTAGATTTTGCACCTTCTAATGGTTGTCATTCTGGTAAAGATATTGCCGAAATCTTTTACAAGAGCTTAAAACCATGGAATCTCCTTTCTAAAGTACAAGGCATAACTCTCGACAATGCATCGGCAAATACAAAATTTATGAAAGAGCTAGAACCACTCATGGATGCTGAAAATATTAGTTTTGACCCAAATAATCAACATTTTCATTGTTTTGCACATGTAATAAATTTAGCCGTGAATGATATGCTCAGACTAATACAGTCTAATATCGATGAGATAGACGGTGAACCGAGCGAATCCGATGAAGATGAAGAGATTTATCCCGATAATTGTACGAGAGTACTTACAAAACTTCAACATCTTTTTCGCAAAATTAAATATTCAGAACAGTGGACAAATAAATTGAAATTATGTTGCGAAACAACAAATTCTCGCATGATTTCACCAAATCTAGGTGTAGCTACACGGTGGAATTCGGTTTGTGACATGATAGACTCTGCGCTGCAGATGAAGCAAGCTCTAAATTTATTGTGCGAAAATAATGATATTATGAAGAAATACCTTTTATTGGAAATGGAGTGGTCTCTTTTGAATATTCTAATTAAATTCCTACGGCAGTTTAAAGTTTTGTCAACTACTCTAAGTGGCGAAAAATATATAACTTTACCGCTTGTTGTAATTGGTATTAATATTGTTGCGCTCGTCGCGAAGCACTCTCTCTCGCTCGCGCACTCACGCGCACTCTCTCCCGTGACCCGCGGAAATAAAGGGAACACCGTTTTACAAAAGGAACTCGGTTAGCGTTTACTAAAACAAGGCTCGTTACAGAGAGCGTGAACACACGTTCGTATAATCCCGCGGCTCCAGAACAAAACCGTCAGTTGTTATTTTATCAATCCTCTCGTTGCTAAGGACGCTTCGCTTCTCTTCATACCGGGCGTCTCGGACAGACTCGCACGGGCGCAACACTGCTCCCCTTCTTCAAGATTGTCGTCCCGACAATCCAGGAGAGCAGTTTTTTTTATCAGGGCGTTCCCTCATTGCGGCTTCCAGGGAACTCGGCTTCCTGCCCTACCCTGGGCTGCTGCCTCAGGTTACCGGGCGCCGTTGTCCCAACCGCTCCTCGGACGTTTTCCTCGTCACGGCTTCCAGAGACTCGGTTTCCTGCCCTACCCTGGGCTGTTGCCTCAGGTTACCGGGCACCGCTGCCTCAACCGCTCCTCGGACGTCCTCTTTTTTAACAGCGGATCCCCACGGCGTCCAGAGAAAGATGGCCAGTCCTCCTCTTCTGCCTCTAGGGCGACCCCTGCCCTATTCCGTCACAGGGAACCTCGCCCTTCTTCCTAACTTAGCGCCGGCTTTCCGTCCTCAGCTACTCAGCGCGAAGGCGTCTTCTCGGTCCTCTTCGGCATTTCATGCCGTTTGAAGTTCTTCGGACAAGGGGGGGGGGAAACTTCCTGAGGACCCAACGTCAATCAGACTCCCCGAGTCCCTGCCTCGGCATTTGCCCAAGTCCCTCGGAAAACCTCAGTCAAAAACCGAGGGAGAGGCAGACTTCTTAAAAAAAAACTGAGCGTTCTCCTGCTTCTTTCCAAAGACTTCTTCTCGGATTTGCAATGGAAGCGTCTCACTAGACAAAAACAAATACACGCAGAAAGAAAACAATGCACAAAACAACGCGACATAATATAACATAAAGAATTATTTGTGCATCTAGCAATTTTCGAAATCTTTCTCCCTCTTTCTCACAGATTTTAACTCTGCATAATCAAAATTTCCGCTATCCTGCACGGACTCCCGAACGGAACATGCCTCCTCTCTCAAACTCGCAGCGAGAACGATAGTTTTCGACGCGTCGCTTCTACAATTCGTACGCGCGATCAAATAAATCTGTGAAAAACATCCCCGTAACGGAACCATCCCGTCATAAGTATCGGGTTCTATTTTAAAGCCTAACTCCGCGCGCACGTCACTTTCCCTTACGAACGCGTCCCCCGGACCCATATCTCTGGATGCTCTAAACGTGGAAGGACTTAGCTGTTGTTCGTGTTGGCCTCTCTTGCTGGAGCTCGCTGTCTCGCTGTTGGAGCGCTGCCGCGAACTCCCTTTGAGCCTGCTCCTTCCGCAGTCGGCGCATTCCCTGATAGTGGACGGTTTGAAGAGTTGCTGCCTCCGTCGTAGGCTTCGGTGTGTCCGCCCATGTCCTTTTCCTCGAAGGTGCTGCCGTAGCCATTGTGTCCTTTCTGTCGTTTATCCCGGCTGAGCCCCCAAAATGTTGCGCTCGTCGCGAAGCACTCTCTCTCGCTCGCGCACTCACGCGCACTCTCTCCCGTGACCCGCGGAAATAAAGGGAACACCGTTTTACAAAAGGAACTCGGTTAGCGTTTATTAAAACAAGGCTCGTTACAGAGAGCGTGAACACACGTTCGTATAATCCCGCGGCTCCAGAACAAAACCGTCAGTTGTTGTTTTATCAATCCTCTCGTTGCTAAGGACGCTTCGCTTCTCTTCATACCGGGCGTCTCGGACAGACTCGCACGGGCGCAACAATATGATGCTTGATAAACTTGAAACGTTCATTTTATCATATCAAAATTTGCCTGACAATTTTGTCACAAAGAATGTTGTCCATCAAGCCGCTACAGCCGCTACTGCAGCCCGAGACAAATTAATCAAATACTACAGAAAGTCTAATTGGATTTATTGCATAATACTTATTCTCGATCCACGACACAAAGTAGAGACTTTCCAACTAACAACATGGGGTAGAGAAATGATAGAAGAATCAATAAAGCAATTTAAATTCATATACCGAACTAAATATTACGAACCAAGAATGCTCGATCAAGCCAATCTTTCTACAACACCTGTAAGTTTTGATGAAAGTTTGGAAAATGTTCCTGCCACGACACTCGATGATGTACTGGATTTAGGATCTCTTTTTGAATCGAATAAATCAAATCAAAATTTAAGTACAAATTGGCGAAAAGAGTTAGATGATTATTTGCGTCTTCAACGAGCTGATAAAAATGAAAATATTCTTTCTTGGTGGAATCAAAATAAAAAGCAATTTCCCATATTAGCTTCAATGGCACGAGATTATTTTAGTATTCAGGCTACATCCGTTTCAGTGGAACGTTTTTTTTCGAAGGCATCGCTAATAATCCGAAAACATCGCAATCGACTCAACAATAAATCAGCACGAAGCTTATTATGCTTAAATTCGTAGCTTACTTGCAGCCTCTCTTCAAAAATAATAACGACATTTGAAAGTACCAAAAAATAAGCAAAATATTTAAGTGCAATGTGTGACGGAATTTAAATTTTTCTTATTATTTATTTTTTTCTCTTTTTTCTTAATTTGATTTTTATGGTGTTATTGTATCATTCTTTGTGTTATTCTTTTAAATATTAATGTAATGCTGAATTAATTAAAAAATAAATTTTAATTTAAATTTTCTTGTGTAAAAATTTTTTTATTTTAAATTTTTGATAGTGTAAATAATAAATAAAGAAAGAAAGAAAGAAATAATAATAATTAATAATATAATTAATAATATAATATAAATATATATATATAATATAATTAATAATTATAATTCTTTATAACATATTTTACATGTAAAAATAAACAGGTAAGTTGTGTTATTTTTTTCTATAGTTTCTATCTGTTAAATTAACATGTCTCTTATTTATTATAAAAAAATATCGTCTTTTGGGTAAATAATTACTTGTAAATTTGGCGGAATTTGGTGTCTGCGGCAACGAACTTTCGAGTTCCTAACGCCTTATAATAATAATAATAATAATAATTACTTATAAATTAATTTATAAAGATCTGGTTAAGTGGTCTTTAAATTTCTTTTTCAGTTTCCTAAAATTAGTCAGAAATCAATCAAAATTTGAAAAAAAGTCCTTCTTCAAATAACAATAAAGTATAAGCATAAATTTAGAGATTTTTGCTTGATTGCTTCGTGTATTACGATTCGAGATAAATACGGTTACATTAACATCGAGACAACATTCAAAAACAAATAATAAACGCAAGAAAAATTGGACGAGATGCTTGACTTGAAGTCTCGCTTCGTTCTAAATCACTAATTGAATGTCAGATGTCAAGAAAATGAAATCGAGACAAGATCGAGACAAGATTTTAAATTAATTGTCAATTTTAAGTATGAAAAAAAATCTTGTAATTCTTGTATTATCAAGCTTCAATGATTAAATGATATTTAATTGCCTGAAAATAATTTAAATATTGACTTTTTCTTGTATTGTCTCGCTTGCCGAATCACTAATTTTTATACTTATTTAATTTTTTACTTATTTATATATTTTTATACTTATTAATTTAGGCAACATTTTTATAATTTTACGCAATGTTTAGTATGTATCACATCGTTATATTTTTAATTATTATTCTTCCGGAAAAGGCAGTAATTCTTTTTCTTCAATAATTCTCAGACAATGCCTACGCATCTCTTGCATATTTATTGAATATTTTTTAGTAGATGGATTTTCTCCTCTTGCTATTGTTATAGCAAATGCTGTTGCAAATATACCACACGATGCTAAGTCTGGTTGCTTTGTAACTTTTTCGAATATGACATTGTTTGGACTTAAATTAGGGTATCGCTTTTTTATGTATTTTTGTTCACATAATGACAGATTATTATAAGAGTGTGTTGCAAAGTACAAACTATCATATATATGACGTTTGTCTCCATCATAATAAATACAGTGCCAATGGTTGCCAGCTTGACTACCTCCAACAATCTGAACATCCGGCATAAAGATCGAATCAACCCAATGTAAACCATTAATAAAGAGTATATCTACACGCTGAAATTGAGTTTTATTCTCTATTATCTTCATAATTTCGTTTAAAGGTCTATCATCTAGCCACGAATTTTCTTCTAATATGTTCTCTTCTAGAGTTTGTGGTGGTTGGTAAATCTCTATACATTCTTTGTTATTGTTTGTAAATGTATCATTAGTATGACCAGACGTTATGTTATTTAGGTATTTCTCTGAATTATTTTTGTTCTTGTTATTAGAAATATCTTCCCTGAATACTTCAAATACGCTTGATTTTGATATTTTGTTCTGCTTATTTAATCCAATAAAAATAGGTTTATGATCTGAGAAATAAGTTTCGTATACTCCAGCACTATAATTTCATATTCCCTCTGATATAAATATTACATCTATCTGCGTATTGAAGTTTGTAGTTGATACTTGTGTGCCAATTGCACGTTTAAAGTGTAATTTATTTACATGTTTTTCCAAAAATCCTCCTTCATTATATGAGTCATAATTAAAGTCACCTATTATAATTCTTTCATTACTTACTGACTTGCTTAAAATATTATTTAGTTCATGCACAAACATAGTTCTAGGTGCTGATGGAGACTTATAACCAGTAATGATTTTCACCTCATTTATGGTTATACGTATCAAGTCTATATGACGGTATTGTCCATTTATAATTTCATCTTTTTGTATGTGATCATCTATAAATGCGTTCAATTCTTTTCTGATAAAACATATTATTCCTTTTGGTAAACGTTTATCATAATTATCTGTTCGGAATAAAATATTAAATCCTTCAAATGTCAAATCATCTGTTTGGGATTCTGCAAAAACTAATAAATCGGCTTGTTTATACCATTTATCACAAGATATATTCATTAGATTTTTATTTAGAGATCGTACGTTCTGGTATATAATTTTTATTCGATTTCCTTCTATTACTTTTGAATATGATAATTTAAGATACTTCTCTTCTCTTAGTCGTTTTATTTCTAACTCCAAAGAATTATCTGTGGATGGTTTTTTTGGAGGTGTGAAACTTCCAAGAATGTATAAATCCGATAATTTTGTCACTCTACTCAATGCTACGTATAGCATTGGCCTTGTCATACGACAATTATTTCGTAAATCTATACATACTTTTTCGTAAGTTTGACCTTGACTTTTATGTATTGTCAAAGCTTCGGCGGGCGTGAAATTGTTGTCTTACGATTTGATACCCCATTCTTTCATTAATGTTTAATACGACAGAAAATGATGATATAGGAACCAAACACTTTTCCATAGAATTTTCATTAATATACTTTACGTATGGTCTCCGCTGTTCCATACCAATTCTATTATTATTGAAATCTAGCCATATTTTAATTGGTTCTTCTGTACCTTGTTTAAACGTTATGTTTTTCAATATGCCACAAGCTCCGTTAACTAGGCCATCTTCAACATCTATATTAGTAACTATCATGTATTTAATACCTACTTTTAATACTACTTTGTAAGCCAAGCCACCACATTCTGTTCTTTTTTTTTTTTTAACGACGTTAGTAATTTATTTCTCAATTTACTGCTAACTTTTCCTAAAACTGTGTCTTTGGCTATACATTCATAAGCTGTACCATCTTTTAAATTAATTTTTAATCGATTAAAACTATCTACTGAACGATTATCAGCATATAATCTGATTGCATCTGTTGGAACATTTTCCTCTGACGTTTCTCTGGATTTAATTAGTGCAATATTATTTTCAGACATCGTTCCTCTCGCAAGATTGTTAAGAGTTTCAATAAATGTTTTATCTTCTTTTTGTCTCATTATTTCTGTCAACTCAAAATAATCAAATTCATTCCATAGAACATTTTCTGAAAATAAGCTTAACATGCACGATTTTGGGCATAAATATATTGAAGTATCCATAACCGGTGGTAATTGATAAAGATCACCGACCATTAGGACAGAAACTCCACCAAAACTTGTATTACGACCCATTATTTGTCTTAATCTTGTATCGATCCGACTAAACATCGTACTACCCACCATCGATATTTCATCTATAATTAATAATTTTAATTCAAATAAGTTTTCTCGAATAGTATTTGCCACGTCTGCTGACAGTTCTGGCATTTGTCCTCCATACTGTGCAATTGGTAATACAAAAGCAGTGTGTAACGTTACGCCACCTATTAGAAATGCTGCTTTTCCTGATGGTGCGCATAATAATATTTTTAATGAATTGTTCTTTTCACTAGGT
Organism: Temnothorax nylanderi; assembly: GCF_030848795.1. NCBI lineage: Eukaryota > Metazoa > Arthropoda > Insecta > Hymenoptera > Formicidae > Temnothorax > Temnothorax nylanderi. The sequence goes on from NW_027249415.1 coordinate 46,480, forward strand.
ATATCCTCGAAATAATTCAATAATAGCTGATAAATCGCATTGATGACTGTGCTTTTTCCAACACCCGCTGATCCGCTAATGTATAGTTTAATTAGTAAATTATTAGTTTTGAAACAATGTAAAATATGCATTGCAATTTCTCTTTATTTATCATTTAATTTTTGAAGTATATTCATCATTTCTTCTTTTATGGCTTTAGGAGGACTACTTATTTTTCTTCTACTTTTCTTTGAACAATCCGCTACACCTGTTTGACCAAATATATCTATCTCTTGTTCTTTTGGGATTTTTGTTTTCATAAAAGATTCTTCCTCCTCATCTTCTATTTCTTGTTGATCTCTTTGTGCTTGAGTCAGTGCATTGTCAATTTCTGCATCACCTATCACTGAAAATTTTTTTCTATTTTTTTCAATTAAATAAATATTTTCTATATAAATTTTTTCACAATCTTTTGTCTCTACATCATCTATTTCGTTTTTCCAAGGCAAGAACAATAAAACCTGTTCTCTGAAATAATTATATCGATCTTCTTGCAATTTGTAACGACGAAATCTAATAATTTTATGTTCTTTCCGTTCTCTAATTTCTTTGTCTTCATCATAATCATCATCGCTATCACTTTTGTATGTAGGGGAGACCGGGGCCTAACCGTCGCCGGGGTTGAACCGTCAAATCAAATATCTCGGAACCTGTATATTGTGCGAACTCGCTATTAACATTGTAAACGCTGCTTATGGTACCCATGTGACCAACGGAGTTTCGGCAGGTTACCTGCCGTGTTATGATTTTTACGAGGGCAAATATGTTTTCGGAAGGTGAAAGTTACATTTTCTGCGCGTGGAAATTTTGTAATATCTGCAATAATATTTGCTCTCCAAATCTCGAGGTACGTGATTATAAAGAGTAATGCATGCTGAACACGAATCCAGTGTAGTTTTTTCATTATCGTTGATGTCTAATATTTCGTGGGCGATCAAACCTGAAACTTGTGTTTGGGGTTAATCCGTCAGTAAGCAGTCCGGGTGCATTTTCAAGGCATTCTCGGGCATTTCCAGGCTCACTGCATATGGAATATGGATGAGACGGGAATTACAACCGTTCAGACACCGAATAGAGTCATCGGACGTCGAGGAGTGAAACAAGTCGGGCGAGTGACTTCTGCGGAAAGAGGAACCCTCGTAACTATTTTTTAATAATGTTTCGCATAAAAATTTTGAATAAATTTTTATATTTTTCTCTTAAAAAACAATTATTAATATGTATCCTATCATTTTTCAGGATTAGATGTACGTATATGTATTGAAAATGCAGTGTGACGGTTAAACCCCGGCATTTTTGAGATTTCAATTTTTCCACCGTTGTCGTTTTTGCTCTATACCGGTTAAACAAAGCGACGTAGATAAAAATTTCCTATATAAATTTTGTAGCTAAAGGTTCACTCTTTACAGTGGTATACCACATTTAACTAAAATTATTTATTTTCTTGTTAAAAATCGGCACCGAAAAAAAACTGACGGTTAGGCCCCGGTCTCCCCTACTCTTTTTTTCTTCACAATTAGATGCGTATTCGGCCAGACAAACATCTGAAAATTTATGAAAATTTCTATTCTCGTACTTTTCAATTATATTTTTGTAGTATATATCTGTTGAATCGTCACTTAGTTTTCTTAAATGTTTCTCATTTTTCAACATACGGACACGCTCTTTTTGTGGTACAATATTAATATAAACCAAAGCTCTACTGCATAATGAAAGTGGTAGGCCAAGGACATGGTAAACGGCTTCTTGTGCAGACATAGTATTACCATTTATGAAAACGTTAGCGATCTTTCTAAACTTTTGTCTAATATTCAAATTTCCATTTTCCAAATCTTTTGCTGCTTCTCTTAGTAATTGTGACAGACCAGCATCGACTTTTGTGACGTAATTAATCATGTATGAAGCACAACTATATGGATCTAAAACAAATTGAATATCCATATTTGATTCAAGAAGAGTCAATATGGTTGTATTGTATGCATTTATCGCTACTTCGTTGCTTCGTCTTTTCAAGAATATCTCAGTTCTTGTTAACGTGCTTCTAATTGTTTGAATATAATCTTCTTCCGTCATTTCTAATTGTTTTAACATGTCTTCAAAAGATACAATTATATTTTTTTCAAAAAATACTTTCATTAAATCTTTAATTTTTTTTCTAATGGTTTTATCGCTTTTATTCTCTTCATTTTCGGCTAATGGTTTGAGAATCATAGTTTCTTTCATAACAAATATTGGAATATTAAACCTACATGTTGTTTTATTTTTTCGACCTCTGTAACATGTTGCTTTATGCCGATGTATTTGCATACGTATCAACGGATTTTTAACATCGTAAGTACATGTAATATTTTTATCTATCCATTGTATTAACTTTTTATTACCCTCCTCATTTTCTTCATCGTAAATCGGAGCATTTTTGCAATATAAAAGATTGTGCGTATGGACAGTACCTCTTGCTTGAAATTCTCGCCTTTGAAAATAGTCAACTACATAGTTTTCTACAAATGGTCCATGTTCATTCTGTAATATAGACATAATTAAATTAAATCTTTCTTCTATATATCTAACACAAGTCACAGAATCTTCTCTTATCAATTTGGTTTTTTCTGCCATGTCTAAGTGTATTGCCTCATATGTGCTGATGTTTTTATTATTTCGTAATTTGTATAAAATTTTCAATAAATCGGGATTTTTATGCTCACACGCAGAACATGTCATAAACAATGTTGGAACACCACATTGTCTGATCATAATCATTACATGTTTTTTTTTTACTTTCCCAATACGAGGGTGACGATCGTATTTGTTTGAGAAATTTGTATCCATCGTTATGACGAATGGAATCGTTTAAAAAATTCGAATCTTTAATTTTATTGGTAGTTAGATTATTATTTTTTTTACTCTCCTTAAGCAAATATTTATATTCGACATTATTGACTTTTCCAATTTTTGTTTAGCCATAAATAAAATTCTTGTAGGTTGACACGATCTTCTATCCCTGTGCCTCGATTCAAATTTGATTCGTTGCGAGTACGTTAATTTATTTTTTTTGTTTAGAATTTCTCCTCCAAAAATTTTTGGAAAACACAATTCATCGAAATTTTCGATTAAGTGCCAAGGCACTGGATATTTATCCTGCCCCGGAGCTATAATTTTAATATCTGCAGATATTTCTTGGTTTCTATCAACAATAAGAACCTCATCATTTGGTTCGAAATAATCAGACTCTTCAGATTCTGATTTATTGTCGTGTTTTTCTACAACAGATTGATTTTTTATATAATTGGAGCTATCGCATTTATCATTATTATCGACAATAAATTCCAATTCTGTATTAAAGTTTCTGTTATATTTTTTAAAAAAATTGTTGTCAATATTTATATTGTTTTTTTTATACAAAGGTGTTTGTAATAAGTACTCCAAAGCCTCACAAATTTTTGCTGGTTTTATAGTTTCATACATGTAATCAGATTTGTGTTCCATGTGCCTTTTCAATTTTAATTGAATAGTCGACATTTCATCAAAAGTTCTAGGTAAAACATTTACCATCTCAATAATTTCAACTGGTATATTAACTATACTTCCTTTTAGTGATAATTGAGGGTTAATAGCATACGGTTGCAATGCTTTTATTTGCATGAACGGAATATATGGTGACACCATTCGTTCTTCAAGGGCAGTTAAGTTTGTCACTACTTTTGGCACATTTGAAAATCTTAAATCTGCATTTGATGCTGTTTTTGGAACATCTCCTGATGTAATATATTTTTTGCATGTCTTACAGACGTATTCCGATGAGTTATTAACAATTTGATTAATAAATTCATCAATTGCAATCTTTGTTTCACTGAATTTATTTCGTATTTTCGTAATATTAAAACGTTCTACTGATTTAAAAAAAAACAAATTTTCGCAACACACACATACTATATCTGGTCCAAATTTTCTGAATTTTAAAAATTTCATTATCAATACATTATGATAATATTCAGTATTTTTGATGCCACTATTTATTTTGTTCCAAACAGAATTGCTGTAGTTTTCTCGATATCTAAAAAAATCGTCAAGTCTTAATAATCTTTTACGTTTAATATCAAAAATTCTTTCATTTGCGTTGTAGTTAAGATCTTCCCGTAACGTGCGCAAAACTTGTATTCTATCTCTATTTTTAATTTGTTCATTTACCTGGTAACTTGTATCTTTTCTTTTGACTTTCATTCTTTCTACATTTTTCTCTTTCTCCGATTCTTTATATAATTGTTCTTTTCGAATGACTTTCATTCTTTGTAGATTTTTGTCTCTCTCTGCTTCTTTAAACATTTGATTTTGACGTTTATTTATTATTTTTTGCTGATTCCAGTCCCCGGGTGGAAATGTGTCTGGGCGATCCAAGTTTCTATTTTGGGCCCCGTGGGGAATGTCGTGGCACGCCCGTATCGGAAATCTAGCCAGGCGCTGCCTAGTGTTTCATCTAGGCGCTAGACAGAATTGTGCGGGGGTGCCAAGATGGGAAATCCAGTCGGGGACTAGCTAGCGCCCGGCCAGTGAGGCAGGATTATAACCCATGTGCGAATGTCGGACTTCTGCCAGAGTTGTCCGCATGGCCCAGAAGTGGCACAATATTGGCTGCCAAGACTTGATGTGTGTGGGTGGTACTGCCCCAGTACGGATAAACCGCTAGATCAGTATTGTGCCAGTCTCGGTGACCAGTACCCCCATGCAACCATATTCTGTTCCGAGGCGAGTCTTGTCTCAGTACTGATCGTGTATAAGGCCAGAAATGATATTGATCTACGGCCGAGAGTCGGCTCAGTACTGGGCATGTATTGGGTCGACTTAGAAAATTTTCGCTCGAGCGGCGCCGGAGGTAACAACCGCGCGAAAGCAACACGCCGCGAGGGGACTTAGAAAACTTTTTGCTCAAGCGGCGCCGGAGGTAACGACCGCGGCACGAAAGCAACACGTCGCGAGGGGACTTAGAAAGCTTTTTGCTCGAGCGGCGCCGGAGGTAACGACCGCGGCGCGGAAGCAACACGCCGCGAAAGGACTTTTCGTTAGAGCCCACGCCGGAGGTAACGACCGCGTTCGTGCCTCTCAGTTACAAGTACCCCGAATTATGGTGTCATTCGTCTCGCTTTGCGTCAACGTGGCGTATCGTCGACCCCCGAGACTAGCTGCCGGATATCTCGTACGGTAATCGAATTCGCGTCGTCGTCGCTCTCAGCGGTCAAGTCCCGATGGTCTCGATGGTTTCGCCTCCGGCGCCCGTAAGCGACCGTGCGTAAGACCGTGCGTCGCCGATCGCTCGGCCGGCTGGTTGGGTACTATAAGAGGTGCGGTGCGCTCGGCGAGCCGAGAGACACGAGCGATACGTACGGACGTGCAAACGCGTTTCGTTTGGTCCGTACAAATGTGTAAAACGTTTGTGGAATACGCACACGAAAGGGGCACGTACGACGAAGTCGATGCGGGGAGCATCGTTTCCCGTTCGCTCGCGCTCGTAGTCGATCGCTACCGTCGTGTAACTTAAGCCCCTTGCACAATAGGCGATAGCGATAGCGATAGCGACAGCGACAAAGGTGCCGACAAAGCTATACCTTTGTTGGCAACTTTGTCGCTGTCGCTATCGCTATCGCTATCGCCTATTGTGCAAGGGGCTTTATACGAACACAGCATTGCCACGAGTCGGTGTCGAAAGACCGAATTGGACTTGGAGAAATTCTCGCTTGAGCGGCGCCGGAGGTAACAACCGCGCGAAAGCAACACGCCGCGAGGGGATTTAGAAAGCTTTTTGCTCGAGCGGCGCCGGAGGTAACGACCGCGGCACGAAAGCAACACGCCGCGAGTATGATATGGCAATCAGTGTTGTCTTGGGGCAACATTGCTCCGCGAGCCAGGGCCTAGATAGTTTTCCAATATTGGAGCTGGCCATTATTGCCGTTACCACCCAGTACAACCCCAGGCTAGCCTTCCATCATAGCGCCCACATTAACTCGTGGAAAACTAGCCGGAGCCCATACAGCGCCAGGTTGTAATTTCCACCCGGGAAATAGTAATAAAATTTCGAAATAAATATTATATAATTTTTTTTGACAGTGTTGCGCATTCCTTGCACGGTTTTTGAGGACAATTTGTCGTCGGACAGCGCTACGCAAAGCTTGCTCGGTTTTTGCCAATTATTTGTCGTCAGACAGCACTACGCAAAGCTTGCTCGGTGTTTGTCGACAATTTGTTGGCAGACAACGCTAGACAAAGCTTGCTCGGTATTTGCCGACAGTTTGTTGGCAGACAACGCTACACAAAACTTGCTCGGTTTTTGCTGCCAATGTGTCTGGTTATGTACACAGACTTTGCTAGCAAAACACGAGCTTAAAGATGACACAGATGGCACCGGATTTGACACCAATCTTTGAACGAATTTGATGCCATCTTGGCGACAATTTGCTATCAAATTGCTTACTGGGATATTATTCACATAGGTAGGTAATATGCCACTTTGTAACATTTTTGTATTTCTTTCTTTTTAATAGAAAACAATCAAAATATTTTATTAAAACCATATATAAATAACAGGTAAAAGAAGGAAAAGGAAAACCAGTATGCAAAGATACTTCAAAAAAAAAGAAAAATAGGAAAAAATCAAATATTTTGTAAGTGTGGCATATTCTCCCGAGTTACTCTACATATATACACATACAGGGTGTTCCATCTTAATCGATCACCCTCAAAAACTTTTTTATTTGTGATTCTAGAAAGAAATGCTTCAGACGAAAGTTGGTTGATTTAAAAGGGGACATATGATTCCCCCATATATGTGAGACGTGTCATATATGTCATCATTTTCAAGAAATTTTAAAGGAGACGAATTTCTTAAATAAAACTTGATTTTTTCTTTGAAATAAAAGTTATAGATCTCGTCAAGACGTATTTAAAACACTATAATAAAGCTCTCTTTTGTTAAGAATTTCCTGAGATATTTAAAATTTTGTTATAATATTTTTAATATAAAATATGAAAAATATCTCGTAAAGTATTCACTTTTGAATAACCTTACCTTCATACTTTTATACGTAGAATAATGAAAGGAATTTATTATTGTAAAACAAAACAGATAAAATTAATTGCATTTTGTAGACACATTCAATTTTGCACAATTGCAAATGTAAAAATTATTATTTTTCACTTTCTTTCATTATTCTATGTACAAAAGTATGAAGGCAAAATTATAGAAAAGTGAATTATACTTCATGAGATATTTCATATTTTATATTAAAAGTAGTATAACAAAATTTTAAATATTTCAAGAAATTCTTAATAACAGAGGGCTTTATTATAGTGTTTTGAAAACGTCTCAACGAGATCTACAACTTTTATCCCAAGAAAAAAATCAAGTTTTATTTAAGAAATTCGTCTCCTTTAAAATTTCTTGAAAATGATGACATGTATGACACGTCTCACATTGGAATCATATGTCCCCCTTCAAACCAAATAACTTTTGTCTGAAGCATTTCTTTCTAGAATCACAAATAAAAGTTTTTGGATGAATAAAAGTGATTGATTACAATGGGACACCCTGTGTATATATATATATTTGGTATATATATATATATATAGGTATTTGTTTTATATATATATATCAAGAGACACGGTAGTGTCTCGCGCCAAGTACGCGCGGAGCGAGACGCACTGTGACTCTTTTACGCAAACGCACGAGTTGCGAGTACTCGAGATTTTGAGATCTCAATAACGAGTGAACGGATCAAGTTCTAAGTAGGCTTGATCGATAGCTTGGGTCGATTTACAAATAAGAGTGTTTTTATTTTTCCGCTACGTGCCCTACGAGCGGAAATATTACGATGCAAAGTCTGAAATGGTAAATTTTACAATTAAGATACGTCATCGTCGTCGTCGTCGTCGCCGTACGGTTGCTTTTTTCCTCGATAGATGGCATTTGAGAACATGTCGAGCGTCCCCCCGGGTCCCCTCCATGACAGTGTTGCTACACTGAAAAGAGACAGCATATACGCGTACGTGCGCGCTCGTCGCTCAGTGCGTTTGCGCGGACAGCACGCTGTCAGTCACAGTCAGTCAGTCATATAACCTAGAAATACTTATCGCGTTCGCGCGTAACACCGTGGTCTCTCATCGTTAAATATTACTAAGTACGATCGTTTAATTCCGAATTTCGGTCGCGTCGCGCAAGGATCGAAGTGCCACGAAATTAGGATGTGGGTGTCACAAGAAGCAAAATATCAGCGGGATATGTAGTGATAGTCGTGACCGTTTACTACCCAGATAGCAATGCCTGATGATCAGATTTCATCACGTCATGATCTTCTGATATTGACCGAAATGTGATGTATGTCTTGTGATCATATTGTGATGATACACATCATGAGTACAAGTTAACATGTATATGAGGAAATATATGAGCTCAGATATTGACGTTACTTAGCCAACTCATGATAATCACATGCTGACCCTGGTGGAAATAATTTTACAACAATTACCGCGAGCGCTAGTACCGCACGCTGCCGCGACGCGGCTATACCACGCGTCACTTTCTCGTAATCAAAAATCATCACGCGCTAGTATAAGAGGCGAGCTTGTGAGAAGCCTAATTATACAATGCAGCCAATTCTTTGCTGCAGATCAGCTTAAGTGATACCTCTGGTATCACATAGTGCAGAGATCTGCGAAGCAATTTTTGATAAATTGTTGGATACGTCTTACTTATTTATTTACATGTTTTTAAATAATTTTATTAAGCATGAAATATTTAAAATTGTTGTCATTTCTTGAGCTTTATATGCACACAATATGCAGTATTTCATTGAACATTTATGTGTTCATTATGTCACTATTTTGTAAACTTTTATAGATTTCATAACATGTCTGCATTCTGAGCAACATATGAGCCCGCATCTGTGTCTATTCTTGCCATCATGTTTTTAATAAACGTGAGTACAATATGTACTCAGAACGAACACATTTTGCTATCTGGGTATGTTTACGGGAGCGTTATTTCTGGAGTAACTTACAATATTTACTTTCCATTTACACTCAAGTGATCTGAGTCACTCAGATATGTATTTTATACTCAGGTAAGATATGTCATTTTGTATTTACCTGCTTATTTTGGTGACAAAGCATAATAATACAGGTCCATAACCTCACTTCTGATGTGAGTTTATTAGATTCATTAAAGCACATGGTCTCGATTGTGGATAAAAACTCAGTTGAATCTCACTTGCCAGCATGCAAAAAGAACGTGCATTTAATTGAGTTATGACGTCACAAGTGAGAATTATCTGAGTTTTGATGTAAATGGGAAGCAACTATTAATTCACTCATTTAGAGCCAGAGCACATAACATGACGTAGCGATATACGATGGTCGTAGTCCTCGACCTGATAAATCAGGATACGCTAAAGCTTGTGCGTTACTTACATCCACGACTACGACTGTCATATGTGCTTTGGCCCTTACGTGGAGGAATTATTTTATAAGTTACTACAGAAGTAACGCTCGTGTAAACGTAGTATGTGACAGATAGTGTGTGTGTATGTATATGTGTGTGATCATCAATATATCATATAATATTATATATTAAAAGGTACATCCAAAATCACACACGTATGCATATGCTGTCTTGTAAATGTCTTGTAAATTGCTGTCTTGTAAAAGTTGAAGAGAACGAGAAAGTGATCTGTAGTGCAATTCGTATTGTAGGCAAGTTAAAATATTAATTGAATCAAGTCCATTATATTATTTATGATAGATGTTGATTTTATATCTTAGTGTCTGGAAATATTGATTATTCACGAAAGCAATAACAACAAAATAAATTTTGATAAATTTTATATTTGTATTCAGCTATCTCTAACATTTTAAAAAATGATTAAATTAAATATGTTCTTCTCACACACAAAAAAGATTAGACTCTAAAAGGATTAATTATTTAATATTTAATCTAAATATTAATATATCTATCATAATAAAAATTATAATAGCAAAGTTTTTGGAAGTGGTGGACAAACCAGTTTATATTTTTAATGCAAACTTTACCTTGAATTTTTATATTTGTTATCAGTCATCAGAGGATTTTTTCTGCAGATATTTGAAGACTGGTGGATAATGGATTTTCTCGTGATTGAGCGCATACACGATTCTCTCTATTTAGATACTAACTTTTTGAATTCTTACACTAAGACTTTACTTTGGAGTATGGCAAACTCTTTGGTAATGAAGTTCTTAACAAGGTAAGATTTAAGATTATGCAATATAATTATAATTAAATTATCGTTTGGGAATATTATACATAACATTAATATAATTATTTTTTAAGGCAATTATGAAGGAGAGGAGCTTTCTTACCGATTTGGCTGAAACTTCACAATTTTGTATATATTGGTGCATACAATATACATCTGTAAGAGGGAGAGAGAGAGAAAGATAGAGAGAGATAGGGAGGGGAGAGAGAGAGAGAAAGAGAGAGTTAAAACTGTCGCTTTTAATTTTAGGAAAAACGTTATTAAGTACTAAAATTGATCGTTGCGTGGTTAGGATGTCTGTTATACCAATATGATGTAGACGCATATGATCATGCATAGTGACATAAAATTATATGGAATTACAGTACTAGTGCAGTATAACAGCAACCTCTCAAAATAGTCTGACACCTTTAATTGTGTGCTATTATTTGACTTTGTATTTATATAGACTTTTCAATATGCCAATTATTTTCTGCTTTAAAAAAAACATAACTTTATTTCTATTATCTTGCTTAACCATACAGTTAAAAAAAGATAATAGAAATAGAGTTTATGTTTTTTAGAAAATAATTAGTATATTGAAAAGTCTACATAAATACAGAGTATAATAAATACAAAGTCAAATAATAGTATATAATTAAAGTAAGGCGCCAGACTATTATAGGACAAGTTGCCGTTATACTGTATTATTATTGTAATTTTATGTACTTTTACGTCACTATGCATTATCATGTGTGTCTATATCATATCGGTATGACAGACATTCTAACCACGCAACTATCAATTTTAGTACTTAATAACTTTTTTCCTAATTGAGAGCGACAATTTTAACTTATAGATTCATGTTTTACGCACCAAAATACACAAAATTAAAATTTTAGCCAAATTGGTGAGGAAGCCCTTTTCCTTCATAATTACCTTTTTTAAACCACATTTAACTGCAATAATTAATTAAATTAAATTAAATTATTTATATTCAACCAATTAATAATTTTTAAAATATAAGTAATTTATCTGAGATTATTTATTTATTATTGAAAAAATTAATAATTATTTTTCACTAATTATTAATTTTCAAATAAATAGTAATTTATTTTTTATAAACTATCTATTAATTATTTTAATAATAAAGAATTTATTTCTACTAATTACCAGTTTACAAAAGAAATTAATTCATTTTTACCTAAATACTAACTTTCACAAACTAGATATTTTTCTCTGACAAATTACCAATTCTTTAAGTAATCTACACTTCTCACAAAAATTAAAGAAACACTAAATTTATCTTTAAAAATAGGCAAAATTCAAGCAGCTGTAACTTTGTTAAAAATGAACAAAATTTAAATTTTAAAAAAGGATTTTAAAGCTTGAAATTTCTACTTCTGAAAGGTTACTATTATTTTTTAGTTTTTGTGAGTTTGGTAATTTTTACATATAGAAAACTACAAGCCGGACAAAATAGAAAATTTTTCTCTCACTTTGTGGGCCTGTCATGTTCACAAAAAAAATCGGCGAAAATTTTCGACTTTCTAACGTGAAAGCTTGAAGTTTTCCTTGCAAAATCTTTTTTTAAAAATGTTTCTACGATTTTTTGTTACTAATTTATCGCGGATTGAACAAGAAATGAGCTTTTTGACTTTGATTGCTCATAACTCCCTTAGAAATCATCGTATCGTAATTCAAAAAACAGATTCTTAAAGCTGAAACTTTGCTCTATTAAACGGTATAATTGCCACATTTTTTAAAATAACGTAGATATGATACAAATTGATGAAAATAATGTAAAAATTAGCAATTTTTCTCTTTTTCATTTTGACCTAGAAAACAATTGTACAGAACAACAACGCAGACACGTAGAAACATTTTTAAAAGAAGATTTTGCAAGGAAAGCTTTCACATTAGGAAGTTAAAAATTTTCGCAGATTTTTTTTGTGCACGTGACAAGCCCACAAAGTGAGAGAAAAATTTTCTATTTTGTCCAGCTTGTAGTTTTCTATATGCAAAAGTTACCAAACTTACAGAAACTAAAAAATAATAGTAACCTTTCGAAAGTAGAGGTTTTAAGCTTGAAATTTAAATTTCGTTCATTTTTAACAAAGTTACAGCTGCTTGAATTTTGTCTATTTTTAAAGATAAATTTAGTGTTCCTTCAAGTTTTGTGAGAAGTGTATAATTTACTTTTACTTAAATATTATCAATTTTTATGTAAATAGTAATTCTTTGTAACTAATTACTAATTTGCTAATTTAATAAAAATTTAATTTGTTGTTATTGCTAATTTCGTGAATAATTAAAAAATAAAAAATAAAAATTTTTTGCAGATTCTTGCTTAACACTACAAAATAGGTGATATCAGTACAAAATTACCTTTTTCAAAAAAGGTAAAAAAAGGCGCCAAGTACACGCAATGTATTTTGTAAATTCAAAAATCTAACCTAAGTGGTAGCTTTATTTCTTTTTCACAAAATTATATTACCTAACTTAACTCAAGTGACATGTATTTCAAAAAAAGATGTAAAATCTTTAATTTCTTCTTCACAAAATTATATTACCTAACTTAACTCAAGTGACATGTATCTAACCTAAGTGGTAGCTTTATTTCTTTTTGACAAAATTATATTACCTAACTTAACTCAAGTGACATGTATTTCAAAAAAAGATGTAAAATCTTTCATTTCTTCTTCACAAAATTATATTACCTAACTTAACTCAAGTAACATGTATTTAAAAAAAAAGATGTGAAATCTTTAAATTAAATTACGCCAATTGTAAAGAGAATATGTATATTGCTTTGAAAGATAATTTTTGTGCAACTACTTTAAAGAAATAAAACTCAAGTGGTATCTTCGTATTCCTATTCAAGGGTCTTTCTATTCCAACCCAAGTGGTAATAGCTTCTTAATTCTCTTTAACAAATTTTTAATATTACACAGAATCATTTTAATTACAAAGAATTAAAGAAGTAACAGTACAAAATAAAAATATTTAATTAAAACAAAATAAATAAATTTTTCTTGTAAAAAAACTTGGCGCTGCTAGACTTTGAAATTTAAACATTAAAATTTAAACATTAGTACTAAGATTTTTGATTGAATAAAAAAACAATAAACATAATTTAGGGAAGAATGCGACAAGAGTGAAAAAGCAGCGCCAAGTTTTTTTACAAGAAAAATTTATTTATTTTGTTTTAATTAAATATTTTTATTTTGTACTGTTACTTCTTTAATTCTTTGTAATTAAAATGATTCTTTGTAATATTAAAAATTTGTTAAAGAGAATTAAGAAGCTATTACCACTTGGGTCGGAATAGGAAGACCCTTGAATAGGAATACGAAGATACCACTTGGGTTTTATTTCTTTAAAGTAGTTGCACAAAAATTATCTTTCAAAGCAATATACATATTCTCTTTACAATTGGCGTAATTTAATTTAAAGATTTTACATCTTTTTTTTTAAATACATGTTACTTGAGTTAAGTTAGATAATATAATTTTGTGAAGAAGAAATGAAAGATTTTACATCTTTTTTTGAAATACATGTCACTTGAGTTAAGTTAGGTAATATAATTTTGTCAAAAAGAAATAAAGCTACCACTTAGGTTAGATACATGTCACTTGAGTTAAGTTAGGTAATATAATTTTGTGAAGAAGAAATTAAAGATTTTACATCTTTTTTTGAAATACATGTCACTTGAGTTAAGTTAGGTAATATAATTTTGTGAAAAAGAAATAAAGCTACCACTTAGGTTAGATTTTTGAATTTACAAAATACATTGCGTGTACTTGGCGCCTTTTTTGACCTTTTTTGATATATATAACAAATACCTGCCTGTTCTTTTATATATTTTACACACATACACACACACACACATACACACACACATACACACACTCACACACACACACACACACACACATATACACACACACACATTCTTAAAAGCCTAATTATTCGTAAATTAAATTTAGTATACATAGATTGAGGAAAACTGTTGAATATGAAATTTTACCATGTGTGTTTCCTGTTGCTGCTTTCTCGATACATAATGGATCGTCCATTGAATTGTCAGGGGAACCGTCTGGTGCTTCCAAACTGTCTGATACGTTACTGAGTGCTTGGCTAAGAAGTGTTTTATTTAAAACAATCGGTGCTGCGTCACTTTTCTTCTGAGGTATATCATCATCCGTGCTTCCAACTTGCATTTGTGTATATGCTCTCTTCAGTCTCCTCTTTCCTTGCTTTAAATTATCTGTAATAAATTGACTTCAATTATTATAGAAATATCTGTATTTAGTCTGGATGTAACAGATTTTCAGTGTTACATGTTTACTTACGTGCATAACTAATTATTTCGACGCTAAAATATTCCCATTTTTTCTCGGGGTTTTTTAATGTAACTATCCACTCCTCTAATTTAGAGTAGTCTTTGTTGTCGGGATATTGACAATACACTTTTTTGCCCTTTGTGGTGATCCATGACGACGGTATCAGGTCTATCAAATTGTCGTTTTCCTTCTTTGGGAGGAATAATACTATAGCATATAAATTGTCCTCTGCATCTGCCATCTGACACAAAGTTTTAATTAATATGGGTGCGTGCGTTGTTTCTTTTTGAAAATCTTCGTTGAGGAAAAGACGTTGAGGAGCCCGTACTCCTCGGGGGGTGTGCGGGAATTTTACCCGCTAAAACCACTTCCCTTTTCACTGAGTGTGTGTGCGCGCGCGCGTGTATGTGTGTGAGTGTGCATGTGTATGTTATTAAATGTTAACATTATCAATGGTAATATTTTATTTATGTCTTGAGAACCAAGTCGGTGAAATATTTCTCGCTGAATAATAATGCGTTTGACGTATTACGGTGTACAGTTCATGAACATTGTTCTTATCAAACATAATGAGGACCAAATTACATTTTCTTACAGAATATGTGGAGAATATGTCGAGAATAAGTAATATATAAAAATTATATATAAAGATAATAGCGGTACAATATTCTTCTTTGCATTAGTCATGTAAAAAATTATTTCAAATTATTTACGAGTGCACAAGAATCATATTAGTTATGTATGCAATAACGAAATTATGTATAGTAAATTATTGATATGTAACAGAATACATTTACATAGTATATCTTTTAGAGGGAACATATTTTTGATTCCGCAAATTTATTTCCAACAAAAACTCCAACCTTTTTCGATGAGATAGGATATTTAAAAGTTTCTTGTAAATCAATCAATTCATATCCTAATAAATAAAAATCTTGCAATTTACACGTCTCCTCAGTATTGTTTTT
The DNA here is from genome assembly GCF_030848795.1 of Temnothorax nylanderi. NCBI lineage: Eukaryota > Metazoa > Arthropoda > Insecta > Hymenoptera > Formicidae > Temnothorax > Temnothorax nylanderi. Next base: position 62,086 of record NW_027249415.1, read on the forward strand.
TTTCATTAATATCGCATCAATCTTGATAATTTTTTCATTTGTCAATTGAACCACATTGTCAGGATGAACACATTTCAATAAAAAATTATTAACGGTAATACTGGAAACAAAGATATATTCTATTTCTTTATCGTTATATGTACTGTTATTTTTAAAAACACATTTATCCAAATAAGATTTTCTTCTTATTTTGTTTGTTTCGCTTGCTTCTAACTCAGATAGTCTGTTAATAATTTTCGTGAGAGGTTTTTTTGATGATTTCACGAGTTTTTTAAAGATACCTATGTAATTTTCCCCCCAAAATGTAGACAGTTCACTCAATGGCAACTTAAAATTTTTAACGTCATCAGCTACATGAATTAAATAGTGCATATTTAGTACTTGAGACTGTTCTCCATAAAGGGATGGTAATAAATAAAAAAATTTTCTTAATAAATTTTGTGCATAATCAGTATGTGCCAACGTTACGGATCCTTTGTTTAAGATACGACATGCTACAAATAAAAGTAAGTAGTGTCTATAAAAATCTTTTGGAAGCACTTTATGCAAGACCGTTGAGCTACAATATAGCAAGAAAAATCTGAATTGAGTCACTTTCCATCTAGGTATTGCGTTTATGTCGAATTTTTTGCGCTGAAATTCACACGGTATGTCGGGAGTGATGGAAGTCATTAAGTCTTTAAGATAGCGCACCTGTCGTTTTTTAAGTCCTGCCACATTCGTCTTTACAATCCATTTTTCTAATAAAAATTTCATTACCCCACAATATAACAGATGCATGGAATCAATAACGATAGAATTAATCACATTAAAATTTGGCAATTGCAACAATGCTGACTCTACATTTTCTTTATGATGTTCTGGCTGTTTTTTCTGTAAAAAAGATTCTTTACTTCGCTTTCTACTATTCATCTCAGGGTAAACCCTTTTAATCGAACGTTTTTTTCTTACAGATATCCCCTTGGTTGTACATCTCTCGCAAGCAAAAAAAGAATTCGGTGGTTTGCAACATTTTATAAATGCTCTCGCGGGACTGTCTGCAATTATAGCATTAATTTTAAAAGAATATCTTGTCCCATGCAATTCAATGCCATTATTTATTAAGTGTTTTGCTTCTTCAACGAAATCATGAAGATATTCATTGCTACTTCGTGGTTTGGAATCCCCACAAAATATATTGTACCTGCGACAAAAGGTTTACAATCGTATTTTGGGTGACAGATTTTAACACTTATTGGCCACACTTGAATTAGAGAATTTTGATAGATTTGCATTCCGTCTATTTGAATAAATACAAGAATTTCATTTTCACTATACGCATCAGGCGAAATTATTTTTTCCAACCCGTTCTGAATTCCTAGATACATGTATGCTCCCTCAGTCTCTCGATTACTAAACATTACTTGCAAAACCCGATTATGTTTTGTGCCTAATAAAGTCTGAGCTGTTTGAGGTAAGGATGTATGCCCCTCTTCCCTCAATATTAATAGTAATTCCGAAACGACATTTAACCGTAATGTATCTAAATTTCGCAAAGTCCATTGCTTGATTTTTTCATTAATAGGTGTTTGCGATGTAGGTGAGTCATTGAGCAATGCTCTACTTACAGAATCACCGACATCAGATAATTGATCTATATCTATATTCTCTTCGTTATTAACAGTATAATTACTAGTGCTTGCCTCGTTACTAATAATATTTAATTGACTTGCATTACAACCGCTTTTATTTGCCAAATTATCTGCATCTATTATCTCTCCGTTACTGACAGTATATATGCTACTGCTTGCTTCGTTATTAGTACTTTTTTCTTTTTCGTAATTTTTACTTTCGTTCATACTCATATACCCTTTCCTTAACTCGCGATACTTTTTAACTCTATAATAATGCGACATATTCTCCACCTCTTATATTCTTACCTCTACGAATGACAATCAGAACGCTAACTGGAATTAATCAATTAATGAAATATTTCTTTTGAACGTGATGTCCTGATCGAGACTGGCAGGGGGAGGGGGAACTACTCTGCGATAGGCAGCAACAAATGCGATCATCCACCAAACTGTACGAAATTTTCAGCTCCTGCGAAAGAAACAATGGTATTAATTTTGAGACTTTAATTGCATCTCTTAATAATTTCATTTTTGTCACATATACTTTCATTGCCTCTTAAAAAACGTAACGTAACGAACGTTCTTGTACGGGGGCCCTAAAAATGATAAAAATGCGACATATTAACCACTTATAGTTTTACGTACCAATGACACAATACGGGTTAAGTTTCGAAGCCGGCTACAAAGAATGAGACAGGATCCTCGAAGATGATGCTCTTGGTCGAGCATGAGAAGCAAACGCGAGATCACTCAACGATACGCAATGATCTTCACCGAATGTTCACGTTACTGCTGCGGAAAAGACGACGGTATTTACTTTGAGGCTTCAATTGCGTTTTATTAATTTCACTCACGTCACATACACTCATTTTCGTACGCGCGTCACCCCTTCCCCTTTACACGGAATTACGATCTTACACCGTATCTTACACGTTACTCGCACGGGATACCTCTTTTTACAATTACAATGCGGCGTATTTTGCAGGTATATTTTTACTCACGAATACAGCGTAAAAAGCCGACTGCACAGAACGAAACAGACATTTACTTCGAGGCTTCAATTGCGTTTTATTAATTTCACTCACGTCACATACACTCATTTTCGTACGCGCGTCACCCCTTCCCCTTTACACGGAATCACGGTCTTACACCGTGTCCAGTGTTGGGTAGTATCTAGATACATGTATCTAGATACAGTATCTAGATACATTTTGTGTATCTGAGCCTGTATCTGAAATACATTCAAATTGGAGTATCTGTATCTGTATCTAGATACAAAACATAGTATCTTAAATGCTTTTCAGATACATTTTCAGATACAGTTTCAGATACATTTTTACGTATTTTTGGTCTATAGTGGAAAAAAGTATATTTCTTTTTTATTTGCCTATGAGTAATTCGTAAAGGTGAAGAGTCTGCAAATTAATTTTAAGTTGCAGCAAAGCTGGCAAAACGTATCCTAAATAACAATGGTTTTCTTCCTGTAGCAAATCAATCGTGCATGCTAAACTCTTCATTACCATGGCATATTCTTCAAGAAACTCAATCTCGATTATTTTGAACTTTGGCTTATCTAAACGGTCGCAGATTTTGTTTAAGTGACTTTTAATCGATAGTAATTTACAAATTGCATCACAACTTGAATTCCAACGAGTGGGACAAGGAACTATTAGTAGTTTAGTATGTGCAATTTCTTCAATAATATTTGCAGCCTTCGTTGATCTATGTATTGTATTCCACAGTGTACTTGTTTCAGAAAATGAAGAATTATATAATTTCTTGTATTTGATATCAGATAGGGCTATACGTGAATCTGTTGTTGCAACTTGCAATTAAATTCAATGTGTGTGACATACATTTGTATTGTATTGGCAAAGAAAAATCTTCGAAGTCATCATCAAAATTATTTGGAAGTTTAAATTCAGATATAACAAAGTTATCTTCGTTTTGCAAATATTTTGGCTCCTCTTCAATTTTGTTTTTATCAAGTGAAAATATACGAAATGCTTTTCTAAAATTTGTAGCATTATCCCGATTATCCGTGACTGTTCCTACAATCTTATCGACAGATAATCCAAATTGTTGATGAACATTACTTAGCATTTTTGCTATTTCAATGTACGTGTGAGCAAATTTCATACGGCGACATGCCAGAACACGAATTTCTTTTTAAATTATCATCAAGGTAGTGACAAGTAAAATTCCCATAAAACTTCGATTTGTACAACTCCAAATGTCTGCAGTAGTGCAAACAAACTGAGTTTTGGAAACTCGAATCTTTATTTCAGCAATCGTCGATTCAAATTGTTCTTTGATTTTTTTCTTCAAAGTTTTCCGCGTTGGTAGCTCAACGTTTGATAAACCAGATATAAGATTTTTGAACGATGGTTTCTCAACGATTGCAAGTGGTCTCATTTCATTGATTATGTACGATAACACAAGTTTAATGACCTAGAAACAAAAACATAACACTTTTTATATATATAATTGTAAAATTCTATGTTGAGTTGTTGAGTATAATTTTGCAAACCTGTTCTTTTGAGACAGTGTTTCTCACTAACATATTCGTATGCATCAGTTTTGGTTGCTTTGCTGGTATTGGATCGGATGTTTCACATGAAGATGCATTTTTGTATTTTGCTTCTTTCTTTTCTAATGCTTTTTTTAATAATGATGAATGTTTTCTCTGTATAAAAAATATTTATAGACATTATCAAGTTATTAATAAAAAGAATGTCAGAGTAAAAAAAAGTATGTGATATATTATCTAGCTATCGTTCCAGCTTAAAATAAGATTTTAATTACATATTTTATTAGATCATTATTTCAACAATCATTTACTTTGTATATTTAATTGTTATAAGAAAATTGTAATTAGCTAACAATATTGAGTCCCTTTTTACATTCCCGATTTAAACTGAAAAAATCAAAACGTATATTGCATAAAATCGTACTTTCAAACCTCAGTTAGAGAAAACAATTATCAAAATGCATAGCTGGAGACTACTATATTAATTACAGTAATTATTAATTATTTAATTTAATACTTATTTTAATTTTCTATGCTACTATCTAAAAAAGATACTTGCCTTAGTATGCGTATAAAAATTTCCGGTTGCATTTAGTGCACCACTGTATTTGTTTCCACAGGACACAGGACACACATTCAGCAATTACTTGCGTCGAGTTTTCCTTTCTATTCTGAGAATCGGGAATTATTCTAAATAATTCTCCATCTAAGAATCGAGGAGTTGACATTTTTTAATTTTCAATATTTTTAACAATTTTGAGGTTATTATACTCAAATACTTTGCATTGTCCACGAAGGTTAACTACATTTATAGACTAGATAATCGTTTTATACATAAAGCCTGTCACAGCACCGGCGCCTCGCTGACCCCGTTGTGATTGGCCATATGAGAGTCGGTATGTCGCTAATCGTGATCGACAGTCAGGTCGGCTTATGCAATTGGTAGTCTCAGTAGTCTGATATGGGTTTTAGTTACGCCTGGCGCCACTAATAACAAGGCCATAGCCATATGTAGTTAACCTTCGTGGACAATGCAAAGTATTTGAGTATAATAACCTCAAAATTGTTAAAAATATTGGAAATTAAAAAAATGTCAACTCCTGGAATCTTAGATGGAGAATTATTTAGAATAATTCCCGATTCTCAGAATAGAAAGGAAAACTCGACGCAAGTAATTGCTGAATGTGTTTCATGTGGAAATAAATACAGTGGTGCACTAAATGCAACCGGAAATTTTTATACGCATATTAAGGCAAGTATCTTTTTTAGATAGTAGCATAGAAAATTAAAATAAGTATTAAATTAAATAATTAATAATTACTGTAATTAATATAGTAGTCTCCAGCTATGCATTTTGATAATTGTTTTCTCTAACTGTGAATAGATTTGAAAGTACGATTTTACGCAATATACGTTTTGATTTTTTCAGTTTAAATCAGGAATGAAAAAAGGAACTCAATATTGTTAGCTAATTAAGATTTTCTTATAACAATTAATATACAAAATAAATGATTGTTGAAATAATGATCTAATAAAATATGTAGTTAAAATCTTATTTTAAGCTGGAACGATAGCTAGATAATATATCACATATTGCTTCCTCATGGAGGAAGCTTTGTTTTCGTAAATTCGTATATGAACCTTTGATTGCGTATAAAGTTGGATCTAGTCAACCAAATTTAAAAAAATTATATATGAAATAGGGGTAGAAGAAACCAAAGAAAAGATTGGTTTTTTAGTTTTTTCTGCCAATATGTTCATATTGTTGTAAAACGTCAAAATATCGCCTAAAAAAAATGTCGGTATGTATGTATGTGTGTGTGTATGTCTGTGCCAAATTTACCGAAATTTCTATAACTCCAGAACTAATCAACCAAATCTTAACCAGATATATGAAATAGGGGTAGAAAAGACTGAAGAATATAATAGAATTATTAAAAATTGTTAATAATAAAGGGGTTACCAATTTTTTTTTACTCTGACATTCTTTTTATTAATAACTTGATAATGTATAATGTCTCTATTGTCTATATACATTTTTTATACAGAGAAAACATTCATCATTATTAAAAAAAGCATTAGAAAAGAAAGAAGCAAAATACAAAAATGCATCTTCATGTGAAACATCCGATCCAATACCAGCAAAGCAACCAAAACTGATGAATACGAATATGTTAGTGAGAAACACTGTCTCAAAAGAACAGGTTTGCAAAATTATACTCAACAACTCAACATAGAATTTTACAATTATATACGGGGTGGGAGAAAAGTATGGAAACCCTGCAAAATCTCGAAAACTATAAGTTTTACAGAAAAATGTTTCAGACAAAAGTTGTTTGGTTTCGAGGGGGCCATAAGATGGTATCATTGGTTTGACCTTGGATGGTCGTTTAAAGCTCACGTAAACGACACCTTTAATTTCTTAAATGGAAACCCCTATTTTTCAATGCATATTCTTGTAGCTAATCTCGAGAGCTTTTCAAAACACTATAATAAAGTATTTTTTCATTAAGAACTTTTGGAATTATGAGGCTTAAAAGTTCTAGTATTTTGACATAAAATACAAAATATCTTGTAAAACATTAAGTTTTCGGTAATGTTACTTTAATACTTTTATGCACAGAATAATGAGACGAATCAATTGGTATGAAAAAAAGGCACAGTTCCTTTAAGAAAAAATATGTAATTTGCAACACGCATCTGCATACTTTTTCTTAAAAGCAACTATGTCTTTTTTTCATACCAATTGATTCGTCTCATTATTCTGTGCATAAAAGTATTAAGGTAACATTACCGAAAACTTAATGTTTTACAAGATATTTTGTATTTTATGTCAAAATACTAGAACTTTCAAGACTCATAATTCCAAAAGTTCTTAATGAAAAAATACTTTATTATAGTGTTTTGAAAAGCTCTCGAGATTCGCTACAAGAATATGCATTGAAAAATAGGGGTTTCCATTTAAAAAATTAAAGGTGTCGTTTACGTGAGCTTTAAACGACCATCCAAGGTCAAACCAATGGTACCATCTTATGGCCCCTTCGAAACCAAACAACTTTTGTGTGAAACATTTTTCTGTAAAACTTATAGTTTTCGAGATTTTGCAGGGTTTCCATACTTTTCTCCCACCCTGTATATAAAAAGTGTTATGTTTTTGTTTCTAGGTCATTAAACTTGTGTTATCGTACATAATCAATGAAATGAGACCACTTGCAATCGTTGAGAAACCATCGTTCAAAAATCTTATATCTGGTTTATCAAACGTTGAGCTACCAACGCGGAAAACTTTGAAGAAAAAAATCAAAGAACAATTTGAATCGACGATTGCTGAAATAAAGATTCGAGTTTCCAAAACTCAGTTTGTTTGCACTACTGCAGACATTTGGAGTTGTACAAATCGAAGTTTTATGGGAATTTTACTTGTCACAACCTTGATGATAATTTAAAAAGAAATTCGTGTGTTCTGGCATGTCGCCAGACTAGAGTCAAGCTCAACAGGGTCTTCTTTCCCCGCTAATTTTTCCAAGCCCGTTCCCTTGGCAGTGGTTTCGCTAGATAGTAGATAGGGACAGTGGGAATCTCGTTAATCCATTCATGCGCGTCACTAATTAGATGACGAGGCATTTGGCTATTTATATCACGCCATCGGCGCGTCTTACCGCTTCGGGACAGTGCGGTTCCTGCTAACAACGGGACCTGGCTGAGCGATCCTGCAGGTTAACGATTGGATCGCTCATCTTCGCAACAGGTTGCCCAAACAGTAAGGATACGAGATCCAGTGTAACTTTTGTTCTAATTTCATCCTATCTATATTGACTGGGTCTATCTAGCACTCTTGGCAAGTCCTCCCGCAGGAGGGAAACCCATCTGACTGATCTGCCGCGGGATTCCTGCGTACGGGCTGGAAAAATTGTGAAGCAGAGTCCCCAACTTGGGAAAGCGGAGCTTGGCCGGCTTAGTGTTGCCGTTACCGCGGGGAGCCACGTGGAGGCGTCCGCCCGTGCGCCGTGGCGGTCGGTTGCACGGCTCTGCCGCCGTTCTGTGCCCATGGGCGTTGCCCATCCGAACGACTCGCATCACTGATGTCAACGGCAAAAGTGCCGGCATAGCTTAAAATTGGGAGTGTAGAAGGCTCCCAAATAAATAAATAAATAGATACTGCGTGGGTGGATCAGATCCCAGACCATCGTTAGTGTATAAAAAATTACATCAGTGAGCTAGCCAAGAGTTTTTAATCAGCAGCATCGCTGTTGTTAAGGCGCAACGGCGCATTATAGTCCATAAACATATGGAAAAGTTCCACTGAGCTCCTGAGCGCTTGCAGTGTTAGCGTTCTCAGCGAGCCTCTGTCTCTAATTTGCAGTTTATGTAGACAGGTAACAGTGTTTCTGGGCATTGCTCCTCTAGTCCCGACAACTATCGGGAGGATCATACAGTCTTTCGCCCCTAATTGAGCTTTAAGCGGGGCTATGAGGGACGCATATTTAGCGAGCTTTTCCCTTCTACCTCTGTCAAGGAGATCACCATCCTCATGGCAGACTGTGATGTCAACCACAAAGACCCTTTCCCGATACTGTATGATCAGGTCTGGTTGGAGATTCCTCAGATGAGGGTCCTGCAGCCTTGCCTCCTTCGTTACTGCCATGCCACGCTGCCCCAAGACGTGTCGTTCAATGCAGTCTCGAATATCGTTGTGCCGTTTAATTCTACCGGACTTGGTATACGTGCACTGCCCCAGTTTATGGCCTAGCGTCTCAGGCTGCGCCTTGCATTTTCGGCACATGACGTTGCCGGTTTTAGCGACTCTATTGAGCGACACCTTGTTCGCCGCTACATTGGCTCTCAGCTTGAGCGCCGTAATGTACCTGGACGATTTCAACAGGTTAGGACGGTATAGCCACTCATTGCCTATTTTGTCGTTTCTATAGGCTTGCACTCCTTTGCCTTGGGAGGGCAAATCCGCCCATCTCTTCCATTTGTCTGCTTTGGCTTTGAGCTTGTAGCCGTCGATCTGTTTGGTCGACTGTAGTGGCCAGCCAAGTTTGGCTACATGCGCAAGGCGCTTTAGTCTGTTCTCCAGCCCTGACGCTACTACTAGGGCCTGTATTGCCGGGTCGCTATTAGTTAGAAAGCGAAATCCAGCTTTTAGAGTTGCGGACGTTACAACAATTTCGAGCTTCGGAAAGCCCATGCCGCCATCGCGTTTGGATGCGTATAGCAGACCATCTGCCGTAGACTGTGGGAGGTGCAGATAGTCTTTCACCGCCGTCCTCAGTGCTTGGTCCATATCTCTTAGCACTGTGGCACTTATAGTGCCCGCGGTGAAGGCGTACAGAAAGTGCGGCAATACATACCGCGCTAGGAGTTCGACTTTTTGGTGAGGCTTCAGGGGTAGCCTTTTAATTCTTGGGAGCGTGTCCCTTAGCCGTGCGATTGCACGCTTAATAACTACTCCTTCCCATGGAGTAATCTGTATGCCTAGGTATTGCAATGACTGCGCAGGGCCGCAGTAGGCGATCCTCTCGCCATTACTGTCTATTTCAGGGTCCACCATATACCAGCTATCTTTGGTGGCGACAATACCAAATGCAACGCACTTCCCAATCGATAGTGCCATTCCCCAACTTGAGAGGAAGCCAACGAGCTCATCCATAAGCCGACTCGCTGCAACTCGATTATTTGCAATTAAAATTATATCGTCGGCAAAGGCCAAGCACGATATGCCTTGTCTTCCTTAACTTGGAAGCCTTCCATCCTTTCCAACTTGTCAATGATTAAATCCATACAAGTAGGTAAGCTAGGCGGGTTCTAAATGAAATGTGGGCGAGGGGGGGTGAGGGGCGGGGGGTATACCGCGGGGGGGGTACCGCGTTTTCGGGCGCCGCGGGGGGGGGGAGGGGGGGAACCGCGTTGTTTGCCGCGCCGCGGGCGGGGGAGGGGGGAACCGCGTTTTCGGGCGCCGCGGGCGGGGGAGGGGGAACCGCGTTTTCGGGCGCCGCGGGCGGGGGAGAGGGGAACCGCGTTTTCGGGCGCCGCGGGAGAGGGGTCCGCGGGGTGAGGGGACCCTCGTTCGCCTTTTCGCCGCGCCGCGGGGAGGGGCGACAGCGTTTTCGCCGCGCCGCGGAGTCCGCGTGCAACGGCCGCGTCGGTCCGCGTGACGTCACACGGCACGCTCCCGCTCGCGTTATCTCCCCCTCGTAGATGTTCTCTCGCGCCCCAGTCCCCCGTTCGCGCGCGTCTTCACGGTCGCGCGCGATCCCTCTCCCCCGTTCGCGGTCTCGTTCAGAAATTATGCGAAAACTACAAATAGAAAATTTGCTTACCACCGCTTGATTTCAACCTGAAACCCCTGGCTCTTGAGTCAGACACCTTCGGCAATTTGCAACACAACAATGATTTTATACAAAATATTTAGAGTTTTGAACACAGATAAGTTAGAAAAAAGCAACACATGAAAGAAGCTGTAAGCATAAACTGCAGTTTTATTGATATGCAATACAGACAGCCTTCGAACACCATGTCTTTGCCACGTAGCACTATCAATCACAAACAGTGCAAATTGAACAGAGATTACACGGCATTATTTGATGTAGTGGACCTCCACACGACGCACAGAATAAATGATCGATCAGTATATAGGCACGGGTGTCATGTTTTCGCTCAGCGTACAACATTGAGAATAATTCTCGTAATCTCACAGTACACGATGCACAAAATTTTACATTACCAGAAGTATAATAAAAGTATGTGCAACACATCTTTTTCAATTCATCTAAGGTATTCACTTCAGCCTGGTTTAATACTCGGAAAATTACTTCCGAAACATCCTCAAACCTTTCACTGTCGTAACACGAATCGTTTGACAAAATTGCATCAACATCATCAATTTCTTGTTCATGTTCATGTTCATGTTCCTGTTTATTTACCTCAATGTCCATTTCTTCTTCTTCTTGTTCATTCACTCCAACTTCCATTCTTTCTTCTCCTTCAAACTGCAATTCTTCGAAATCCATTTTATATACACTCTGTTCCACTCACGCGCTAAAATATAAACTTTGGAAAATATCCGAAGGTTCTTTTTCAATTAAATTCGGTGTTGAGAAACTCCCGGTTCGATCGGAGATCAGCGATTCCCAATTCGCGACGGATCAAATATCGCGCTACGTCGACGTCCGACAAGTACAATCTGCTACAATTTCTCATCCGCGGTTCGCTGATTTTCACTATTTTGAATTTACTATTGAGCACCGGTTTGCACAATTTTATGTACTCGTCGCTCATGTCATGTGTTGTACTCGCGACTTTCGGTCCACGACTACTGAGCGTACCCTCAAATTCATCCTTCTATATCTCACTATTGTCACATCGTTTGTTTAACATATCTAATTTCACAATGATCTCAGCATCCGTACGGATGCGCCTTGCGAAAAATCTACGATGTACAGTTTTGCACGTGTGCAATGAAGTCACGCGAGACACGTATGTTCATGAAAACGATATCGCAACATTAACTTTCAATGGTTTAATCTGTATAACTGCTATTGAACCGCTATCAAACTTCTTTAAAACATCTTTAAAAACAACTTTAAAAACAGCTATCAAACAACTTTAAAAACAGCTAAAAAACAACTAAAAACAACTAAAAACAACTAAAAACATCTTTAGAAACAACTAAAAACAACAAAAAACATCTTTAAAAACAACTAAAAACAACTATCAAACAACTAAAAACAACTAAAACAGCTTTAAAAACATCTATCAAACAACTATCAAACAACTAAAAACATCTTTAGAAACAACTAAAAACAACTAAAAACAACAAAAAACATCTTTAAAACAACTAAAAACAACTATCAAACAACTAAAAACAGCTAAAAACAACTAAAAACAACTAAAAACATCTTTAGAAACAACTAAAAACAACTAAAAACAACAACAAAAACATCTTTAAAAACAACTAAAAACAACTATCAAACAACTAAAAACAACTAAAAACAACTAAAAACATCTTTAGAAACAACTAAAAACAACTAAAAACAACAAAAAACATCTTTAAAAACAACTAAAAACAACTATCAAACAACTAAAAACAGCTTTTGAACAGCTAAAACAGCTTTTGAATAGCTTTTAAACAACTAAAACATCTATATTATATTACAAACTATGTGGGAAAAGGAAATAAAACATTTTATATATACATATATAGTTTATTTTAAAAAAAAATCATAATTTTTTCTGGTGTCGCGACCACCAGTTACATATTTTTAATACATTTTGTAATGCGCAATTCTTAACATGTTTTTCACATCTTATAGTATTAGTAACATCTAGATTATTTAAAGATTCGATATCTTCGTAATCGGCATCCAAAGTCTCAATGTTTAGATTTTTTCTAGCTTTATTCTCAAGTAAATCCACCAGCCATTCTCGTTTCTGGCATCCCTTGACGTACACAAGAGTCGACGTCTCGTCACCCTCTCCAAGCACGGCCGATGTAATTAAATGTTTCGCCATGCTGTATGGCACGTTTCCATCCTCCCATCGTAGTCCATGGTGATTTGCAATCAACCAAGAAGCGCATGATTTGTCGGATTTCGTGAGGAGACTCCATGGCATGGGACATGTAAAAATGTAATGTGCCAAAACGGTCCCGTTTCTCAGAACCGCCACCTCCTTTACGACAAATTTCATCCCGACGGTGAAGCCTTGCAGATCGACAAACGTTGGTACGATCATGACGAAACGACGGAGCAATCTGTATCTTATCGCGGTACATCAGTGCTTCTTATATCGCAATACCCGCTGATATTGCAATTTACATGATTTTGCGCACTACGTTCGACAATGGACAGTATTCGATTACACGATCATGCAAGATGAGGCAATAGGCGGTAGTATTTGCCGGTACATTCTCTTTGCAGTCAAATTCTATTCGCACATCCACGGTGGCGCTCTTGACAGATTCGTTTTGTCGCGAGCAATCGATGACAACAAAAGGTCCTTCCATCAGGAATGTATACAAGCTGCAAAGCGTATCACTGGAATCGTATCCGTAATAAGCTTTACGAAAACGCGCATACATATCGAAAAGGACGGCGTATCGATTTTTGCCAAAATCCAGATTCAAGTCGTCGTACGGATAAAATTCAGAGTTTAGATAAAGTTTCACGTTGGTCAAGTTACAATCATCGAATACGCTAACATTTTAAGACATGATATTCTTGCGCCCGGTCTGCAGCGCAAAGATAACGTATCGCGGCTTCTCCAGCTGAGTCGCCGTTTTGACGGCCCACGAATGCTTGGTCGTGCTCTGCAACATGGGGTACTCGTACAGATCCCACGAACGGAAACTAACACTAAGATATCGCCCGCTTTCCAAGGCCCGTAGCATGGATAGCTTATTGATCTCGTTTAATGTGACGTGAGGCATTCGCCACTGTACTTTAAACAATTCAATTTCCGGCTCCGTCGCCGGATTTCCCACAATGCAATTGTTGTCGCTGCGCGCTCGTATCAAAATTAATTCGTGACGAGCGTTAACAACCACGCGTTTGTAATCCTCGCAAAAGCCCAGCAACCTCTTGAGCGGTACGCAAAAGTTGAAGTATCCTTCCGGTATGCTCGATGAAACGTCCCATCCAGCATTCCGCATGAGTTGAGAATCATTATACGATAGCGATACATAGTTCTTGATGGTACTGGTTATTCCAACGTTTCTGTTGCGATCAATCTCCACACCGTTGAGCTCGTATCGAATCTCATCGAACATGAACGCTGCACAATTATTCGCAAGCGTTGCCTGAGACTCGTCATTCCCTTTCTTTATCATCAATCTTCCTTCAACGTAGAGAAAGCTCTCACACGGCAACGTGTATAAATCCTGCTGTTGTATGGGTATTCTTATCTCATCGTTATGTCCAAACGTTGTGTTGGCGTACGGATTGTACGTGTGTGTCTCAATCTTGACGACGCTGTCGTCAAAGATCGGTTCACCTCCAATGTTTAAGATATTAGCCATTTCGTACGACGAAACCCAATGATTTCAGAAATTCAACGTTCGACGCAGTGAGTTTCTTCTTTGGCGATCGGATTGTCTCTCTAATTTTGTTTCTCGTCTGTTGCACCTGCTCAGCTGCGTTCAGTACGAGCATCTCACGTTATCGCTGTCGTCTTCGTACATGCAGTCTAACGGTGATCTCCTCTCCACGAAAATCAATCAATCGGCCGTCCTGATCCACGACGCGAAGCGTCAAGTCCGAAATGCTCCGTACGATGATCGGAAGGTAAATGATCTGTGCCGGCGTTTCCGATATCTTATATCCTGGAGGCACACTCGGTGAAAACTCGTGTATCGTGTGCACGTACTTGTCGTTGCTGTACGCACCCGCGGTCACGTTACACTCTATGCGAATGATGTTTACGTTGATGATATTTATCGGAACATCCGATTCGTGCCATTGTCGCGACTCCAGCACGCGATTCGCTGAAAATCCCAGCAGCGATCCAATGTTGTTCGGTTTGGTGAAATTTATCCGATAAGCGCACTTGATCTCGCTCTTCATCGTATTGTTATTAGCCCGAATAATCAATGGGTGCGGTTCATCTTCGTTTATCGAGACATTATTGGATTGATCCCATAAAAGAGCGCGTTTCAGATACATGTCTATATCACGCAGTTCGTACGATCCTTCGGGAATGGTAATCTCCTTGTCGTCGTCATAGTAGAATTTATTGTTCGACGAATTTACATTCGGTATCGTGTGATAGGTTTCAAAATCTGTCAGACCGAGCTCGTAATCGCCATCGCTCAAATCCACGGCGGGAAAGTAGCTTACCGCGAGGATGCTGCTCTTGCCGGTGAGCGTAAATGTCAGTGACATGTTTGAATGAATACTGAGATTAAACAGCGTAACGCCGGTCTTTAAATTGATTGTCAGCCGACTGTAGAAAACGCAGACACAGTTGTCCACAATTGCTCTGATCGTATCGCTGATATGGCGTGCGATTGTACTCTATTACATTGTTCTTTAGATACTGCGCCAATTCTCTCGGTGGTCGAAGATTGCCAAAACTGTCGAAATATATGGCACGATCTCCCCTCTTCGCGTACGCCACCGAGTGAGTACCCGGTCCCTCAGTATTATCCAAATTCACGATACCGCTTTCGTTTCGACGTACACCGCCGATCGGTAACGAGTTGCGCATGAAAATACCTCTAAAATATGGAATGCGCATACGTTTTGCCAATTGTTGCAGTTGTATGTTGGTAGTTACGCCCTTGGGGATTTTTAGCGTCTCTTCGACGTTTTTTTTTTTCTCGAGACTCCCCGTCCGCGTTTGTATGGAGCGAGATAAAGTCCGTGACCTTCCATGGCGCGATTGTGACGTTGCATCTCTTCCAGCTGACGTCGCGCGGCTTTGTTATCGTTCACGGCCTTTGCGACTCCCGCCGCTCCGCCGACCAACGAACCGAGAACCCCTAATAACGGCAGGATCGGTAGGATACCACCGCGTTTCGCTATCGGAAGTATTCGCTTGTTCTTCTTCTTTTTCTTCGTTTTCAAACCCATACCGAGTTTCGTTTTAGCCTTCATGGCCGCCCAGACGGCTGTAGCTGCAGCTCTCTCTCCGAGAGTCGAATCGTTCGCGGTGACACGTTTTCGCGCTTTCGCGGCAAGTATATTGTCTGCCACGTGTCGTTCTGCGAGATCGCTGCTACGCGAGTAGGCTATGTCGTGCTCGCGACACGCTGCGTCCAATGGATTAATACCCCGATCACCTCTTGCCAATCGTGTTTCTAAATGAGTTCCCGGACCGCAAAATTGATAGCCGGGAATGTGTAATTCGATCGGAAGCGCGTTTATCGCGCGATTCAACAGACCTCGACCTATCTTCGGCGGCATTCGCCACAGTTTTTTATCAACGGCGGCGGACCGTCGATGTGCGTTTGCTGACACGACAAATTATAATGTATTAAACAGCGACGGTATTGCTGAACCTCCGAATCTGCCTTGATATGTTCGGGAAACTTATCCCACAAATAATCTATATGATTATAAAACTGCCGTAGTAGAATGACCTTTGGTATATACTTTAACTGCTCGACGGTTAAATCGTAAATATCGCTGTTATCCGACATGAGCAAAAACATTTTAAAGACTGAGCATCTCAGCTCTACGCGCCTCTATAAATAGGCCAGCTTTCTCGATACTGTTTTTCATTCGTTGTGGAGGGGAGGTAAAATGCGGTTTGTACGACAATCGCGGACGATCAAAGTGACAAACTTTGACGATAGGATACAGTTAACGAAAGAGGTACGCAAACATGGAGACATGCTACCGATTTCTATACGTGGTATCATCTGCGGTCCGTCGAATTGCGGCAAGACAAACGTCTTGATAAGCTTGCTGGAAAGTCCGCACGGTGTACGTTTCGAGAACGTGTATGTGTACTCGAAATCGTTGCAACAGTCGAAATACCGATATTTGGAGAATATACTAACACCGATAGAAGAAATCGGCTACTTTACGTTCTCGAATAACAGTGACGTCATTCCACCGAGCGAGGCGCTCCCGAATTCTATTTTTATCTTTGATGACGTGGCATGCGACAAGCAGGATACGATAAGAGAATACTTTGCAATGGGCCGGCACGCCGACGTTGACTCCTTCTATCTTTGTCAGACGTATGCAAAGATACCGAAGCATCTTATACGCGACAACGCGAATTTATTGATTCTGTTTAAACAGGATGGTACCAATCTGAAACACATATTCAACGATCACGTAAACACAGATATGTCATACGATGATTTCAGCAAATTGTGTGATACATGTTGGCAACAAAAGTATGGATTCGTGGTGATAGACAAGGACAGCGCGATTTCGAATGGTCGATACAGAAAAGGATTTAACGACTTTGCGATACCGAAACGCGGTTAGTTGTTGTCGACGCGCCGATTGAACAACGTTATCGCAACATGGACAGCGGCGAGGAGATTAGAGAGCGCGAGAGAATAGCAAATCAAATTGCGAAAACGAGCGATTCGATTCGCAAAAAGTATCACGCCTTGAAAACGGGCAAAATGGAGGAAGATATCGCGTTGGAGAGACACTTTAAGCCCATCATCGAGCCTCTAAGGCAGATTGCCGAAAACACCGTTGGCAAAGAATCTGACGTGTCAAAGATTGAGAATGAAACGGCGTGGGAAGACGAAGAGCCAAAGTTCAAACGAAAACGACCAAACGCCTCGTTTAACGACTCTGTAATGGCTTCAACTCCGGTTACGTTGAAACGATCGATAAATGTGCCATCTAATTTGAGCGAAATAACCAAAATTTTACAACCGCATAAATCGAAACGATCGACAGGTCCATTGAATGAACCACCGATAACCTCTGCGCCTTCCGTGCGGCCCACAATACTCGAATCACTCGCAAACGAAGATGTTTTCGAAACCACGGATGACTCACTCGTGACGTCCGTTCGACAGCAGTTGCAAACATCTGAAGGTCGAGAAACGTTGCGAGATCACTTTGGTCTATTGGGTCAAAAGTACGTCGGGGCAGTTCTGAGCGGCGATCAAGAAAGCGGTATAGACACCGTATACGGCGTTTATTTCAGCAACGATGGAATGATGCTCGGTAATAAACGTTTTGACGTGAACAACGCGGACAACATAATTATCGACGGCATACGATACGCTGGCACACGCGGTCTTTACGAGTTGATCTTTAAGAAATTTCCCAATGACGATATCTACACGGTGGACGATATGCAAACATACAAGAGCATTCTGTTGACGACGAGTGCTCATAAGCGCAATTATGATGCTCACGCTCGAATAAATGGCAACAGGGGATACAAGTACACACAAATAATCGCACCGTTGATTTCGGGTAAAAAAGCTGGAAAAGGTATACCGCGTGCCATGACATTAAACGGCAACAAGATCGACCATATAATTGCATCGTCGATTTCGGGTAAAAAAGCTGGAAAAGGTATACCGCGTGCCATGACATTAAACGACAACAAGATCGACTATGTTCATTGGGACGATCCCAACGAGCTTGTAGATCGTCTCCGATTGCTCGAAGCTTCGCGCCTAGCGGGTCACACCGGTCACGATAACGAGATCCTGTCGATTATCGAGGAACTTCGCGAGGCTGGACTTATTATAAATTAAACCGCGCGTCGGCGAGTCGTTCAATCAACATCGAAATGCCGATCAACAAGTTTGGTATATCGCTCGGAAGAGGCGGTGCGGAACCGTACTATCAATGGAGCGGATTAATCAGAAATTACGTGCGCGATAACGCTCTTTGCATGGTCGCCACCGACTTTGACGCGAAATCGCGCAAGATTCGACGGATAGCGCCGCCTGTAGATGATGGCGATGCCGCCAATAAACGTTACGTGCAGCAGAGCGTGCAAATTTTGAAAGATCAGCAGGATGAAATCGAGAGAAAGATGGCCGCATTCCAGAATAACGTGCAAATTACCCTAAACGAACTTCAAAAGATGATTCAAGATGTAATTGCGAATCATCGCGAATAGATAAGAACGTACATCTGATCTCTGCGTCAGTTGCGCGTCAGCGTCATGGCTAGTAAGAAGCAATCAACTGAGAAACGGAGGCTGGTGGAAGAACTACACGCTCCTGCGAGAAGAAATTTTTCGCGAAGACGCGTCATAGTGCGCGGATACGATGACCTGTGGCAGGCGGATGTGGTCGAGATGCGTCCATACACGCGATTCAACAGAGGCTACTACTACATACTCACCGTTATCGACGTGCTGAGCAAGCACGCATGGGCCGTATCGCTCAAGGCCAAGAGCGGAACCGAGGTTACTACGGCGATAGCGAAAATAATTCGAGACGGCGGAAGATGTCCGAAAAATCTGCAGACTGACAAGGGCAAAGAATTTTACAACGCAAACGTGCAGAAACTCTTGAAGAAACATAATATCAATCACTATTCGACCTATTCCGTAATGAAGGCATCGGTCGTCGAACGATTCAATCGCACGCTCAAGAACGATATGTGGAAAATGTTTACGCTCAACGGAAATTACAAATGGATCGACTCGCTGCCGGGTCTCGTATCGGATTACAACGCGCGAAAGCATCGAACTATCGGTATGCGACCCATCGATGTTACCCCCGCGATCGCCGACAAGCTCCTAACAACGGTGTACAGCCACGTAAAGATCGCTGCTCCCGCGCGATTCAAAGTGGGCGACTCGGTACGCGTGAGTAAATTCAAGACAATCTTCGAGAAAGGATACACGCCAAATTGGACCACGGAGGTGTTTAGAATCGTCAAAGTGCAGAAAACTAATCCCGTGACGTATCTGTTGGAAGATTCCTGCGGAAAACCCGTCGCCGGCGGCTTCTACGAATACGAGTTACATTGCGTTGCCAATCCCGACGTGTATCTCGTTGAAAAAGTTTTGCGCAAAAGGGGGGATGAGGTTTATGTAAAGTGGTTAGGATTTGATAATTCACACAATTCATGGATACACAAGAATAATGTATTGTAAAAATTTATTACAATATAAAAACATATTATACATACAAATGAGTCATTTATTTACATAAATATCTAAATGTATTTACAATTGTATTTTACAGTGGTATTTTATAATGCCCCCATGGCAGCGTCTCGGTAGAACCGGGTATAATGTATCGTTTATCATCGTACGGACTTAGAGCTATTTTCGTTTCGGACACGGTGTATACCTCGTGCTGTTTGGATCTTATGCAGGTCTGCTGTCGTGTCATTTCAATTTCGTCGCGCAGACACCGCGTGTAATCGTCGAATGTTATCGACCTGGCTACGACGTTACTCTTAACACCTTTAGCTTTTTTCGTATCTTTCATACCGTCTACTCGCAAGGCGTACATCTTTGCTCTAAGCCCGACGAATTCGGTCATTATCGCACCGTTATTTTCATCTTTCATTAAGCCCGGAACTTTTTTATTGGCGAGTGGGATACCGTACGCATTATCGACCGCGTAATCGCTTGTGTCAAATCTAATAATGTGGCGCTTCATGGTGTCATACACATCTTCGCACTCGATGTGATAAATGAGACTGTCAGTATCGGTGTACGTGACTTTACACTTGTCGCGATACAACGGTAACATGTACTCGTGATGAAATTCGTACAAACATGTCTTGGATATATCGAGGATGCACATACCCACGTAGATTGGTTTGTCGAACTTCACCTCGAGTTTTCGCATTTCTATTGCTACTAAATTCTCCGAAAAGACGCTTCGGCTATGAAAATTTGGTTTCGCGATCAATGCCTCCGCGCCGTATCTACCCTCCCAATGAGTCACGAGTCGCACGTCAACGTGATTGCGCACATTCTCCATGGTTTTGCCAAACACAGCATTGTTCATCAATTTGTATAAATTTTTCTCGAAATCATTCTTGGCCAATGTTCTAAATTTCGTATTAAGTTCTATATAATCGCGAAGCCATGGAGATTGCGCGAATTTCAATATGCGGTGAATCTTTGATATACGGAGACCGTGACGAGTACACTGCTGCAGGTTGCGATAATGTATTACATAACGTTTCTTATCGTATAATGTTGCGAGGAGCTTGTCCTGCCGCTTACCGGGTGGTTTATCACGCGTCGGACAGAATGGTAGGTCAGTGTGCGCGTCGTGAAGATGTTGCGGATATTCCAAGTCGACTTCGAGAATGTAGCCTATCGTGGAATCCACCGCAACATCCATAACATTAAAATCGGTTACGTCGTCGACCCATTGAAAATCTGCGTAAGGCAATGGTTGACACATTGCCCAGCCGTATAAGTTGTTTACGTCAAAATACATCAGATATGACGACGGTTTCGATGGATCGTACGACTGCATGTACTTGTTGTTGGCCAGCGCGTATCTGTTTGAACATTGACTCAAACCGCCGCGTATACCGCGTTCGATAAACATGACCATGTCAATGTCGGTGAGCAATTCGAAATTGATACGCGTATGCTTCAACATAGCGTCCCACGTAAAACCTGGTAGAGTATAATAATATGCCGGATCGAGTCCATAACTCGCGACGCAGCTATCGCGAAAATTTTCAAAGATATCGGCCAACAGCAAGACATCGGTTTTGAGATATAAATCGCTGTAGTCACCGAGCGTTCGAATGGAGAACCGCTGCCAGACGTTGACGGCGTGCGCGTAATCGCTCTCGGATACGGTGTCACCTGTCAATGAACTATAAAACGAGTCGCGCGGTGGTAAACACGAGTCCTCCAACTTTTCGACGCAGTCAATGTACTTATACGGAAATACGCCTTTTCGTGTCAGCAAATCAAAATTTTCTGCGGATATTTTACAAAATTCGGGTTGCAATATTCGCAGTTTATCCTTGCTTAGATAAGATGCCAATTTGTTGAGACTAGCGGTGAGAAACTTGTACGAATCGATAAATCGCAATTTGACGCAAGTTTTCTTATCTTTATCTTCGGTGCTTTTAACGTTTTTTGTAAATGAAATGTATTTCTCTTTTGTAATTGGGAGCAAGTCTACATGTCCTTCGTACGCTGTTGCTATTTCCGTTATAATAAAATGTGCGTCGTAGCCAGATAAATTATGAAAAACTATGGGAATGCAATGCGAATCTTTGTAGTTTAGATTACAGTTTGAGTGCGCGGGACCTCTGTACTGACCGGTCAGATGACAATGATCGCGTACTCGCACGTCGTCTGGCTCGAACGGTTTTTTGCACACGTGACAGTGCGTTGCGCTGTTAAACTTTTCCCACTCGTCTCGCGTGAAATTCGCCATGGGTATATTAGTGGACAAGATTGTCTTTACGTCGTGAGCTAAACGTCTTAGCTCCTCAGCGAACCACGCGACGCAATCCTTATCGCGACGAAACCGATACATTGATAGCGAGTCGTCGTACGAGCAGCGCACGTAGTACCCTATGCTAAACACGCGATGATGTTGATATGTGTACCTGGACGTTTCCGGATCCGCTTCCATCTTCTCCAGGGTACATTCAAGGTCGGCGTATACGATAAACGGAACTCGTTCCTTCCTGCCGTGATTTTTAAAGGCCAACCACTTGTCGTTATCGTTCGGTAACTTGATCGCGCAGTCGTTCATCTCCTGACAGTCGACGGTGTGGGCTTCCAATTTCTCGCTGGAGCTGAAGTAGTGCAAGCATCTGTAAATAAAGAATTTTTTTTAAATATATTTTTACGTAAAAATTATTTTTATTATTTATTAGGATGTATACTCACCGATCGCAAAAGTATTTTTTGTTCTTTTTCTTGCTCAATTGCGAGCTCACGAGGCGGGACAGGTTCTTGATCCATGCAAAATGTCCCACGTTGTCGTCCTGCATGTACAGCAGATTTACATGTCTGTTCATCTTTCGACCAGTAACCCGTATTGGCAAGATCGCAAGTTCCTTGTTTTTTTTCTCGATACCGTACACATTGATGGAGATGTCGTTGTGATCTTCAAACCGTTTAATTTGATCCAACGTCATTGGAAATTTAATGTTTGTAAGATTTAGCACCGACGTGTAATGAGGATACGACGATTGCAGATCTGCATTTCTTTGGGTTGGATGCAGAGCAGCCACCACTGACCATGCGAAACATGCATTGCCCATTGATCGCACGTTTATCACCGCTCTCTTCATTTTAATTTCTCGCGGTATTTCCACAAAACACCCCGCGTGCAATGGATTATATTTGTTTATGTTAACTGTCAAATTAAGTATACGCGACAACGCCCATCCGCTATCACGTTCCTGGAATTCCTCCAGCGATGCTAGGGTAGGCTCGATGACGTGTCGCTTGTACCACTCACACAGATCGGACTCACGAAAGAGTTCATAGTTTCTCGTTGCGATACTTTTATTCGCGCGTTTGTCACCCGCAACAAATTCACCATTAAACATTGTGTTTATTTTTACATTGTCATGTCGTTGCATGACGTTCCGCACATGAATGAGTACAATGTCTCTCGCATCTTTGAGAAATTGATGAGGGTCGATGTGTTTGGAATTTATTACCACACCGGTCAGTATACGACTTTCAAAAGCCGTATCTATCTCGCGCCATCTGAGTCCTGTCTCACTCGCACTGTATCCTGCACCCACATGCACAAAACGTTGACGTACCGAGTCTTTCAGACCTTCGAGTCGTGCGATACAGGCGACCAACGACTGTTTGAGACCGATCGATAATCGTGGCCGTTTAATTCGGCTTTGTTCTTCCAACGATTCGATAAACTCGTCGCATCGTTGCTCCCACGCGGCAAAGTCTTCCCTCGAATTTAAAAGGGTGGATTGGTCCAACAACTCTTGCTCCATGTTCCTCTTTCTGACACAATTTGTTGCACTCGCGACTTCCAATCCTCGACTACTAAGCGTATCACCCAGATTCATCAATTTATATTCTACTAATGATGCATCGTTTGTTTTTTTATCATATCTAATTTTATCTCAGCATCCGTACATTTACGCCTTCCGAAAAATCTACGATTTGCAGTTTTGCACGTGTGCGATGAAATCATTGCGAGACACGTATGTTCATGAAAACGATATCGCGCCATTGACTTTCGGTGATTTGATCTGTATCAATGCAGCAGCCGTACATCGGCGCTATTTGCAAAATTTGCAGTTTTGCACGTGTCCGATGAAATCATCGCGAGACATGTATGTTCTTGAAAACAATAACGCCCCATTGACTTATGTAAAATTGCAGAATTTGCAGTTTTGCACGTGTTCGATAAAATCATCGCGAGACACGTCGCGACATGTTCTTGAAAACAATATCGCGCAATTGACTTATGCGAAATTGCAAAATTTGCAGTTTTGCACGTGTTCGGTGAAATCATTGCGAGACACGTATGCTTTTGAAAATAAATCATATTTGATGCTATTGCCCGATGAGGTGATCTCATCACGAATGTTCTTGACAAAGATATCTCATTTAACATATATGTGGTGGTGGTCACCATGCAGCAGCAGCCGTACAATGGCGCTATTTGCAAGATTCGCATTTTTGTACGTATAAATAGTCTACGAGGATTCTAGAGCGCAGTCAAGAGTTTGATACGGTTCGAGTACGTCGCAAACAGCCTCCAGTTACGATGTACACTCATGGTGCGAACTACTACGTTCCGATTCAGGATGAAACGTGCGAGAAACAGCACAATGAGTAAGTACCGCTAATTTTCGTATATGCTTGTGCAAAAAAAAAACTTTTATAAACATAATTGTATTTTTTCAGTTTTGATAAACCCCGCTACACGCCTCGTATTTTGGGAAGGAGATTTGCCTTGACATCGACAGCGTATAAATTTTTGGATGTCGGAATCAACGCGGGACCTATGTCCTCTGTGGATATACATATTGGTGATAACCGAGGCAATCGGATAATTCTGCCTCATGCAACGTGGGTGACATTCATCGAAAAACGTGCAGATATTCAGCGACTCGTGCAGTCATCGGCGCCATCATCGCTAGCGTTTCGAGATCTGGAACTCGTTAAAATACGTGACGCAGATATTGTAAAGTTGACATCGTGCGACACCAGCCTGTACATGAAACCGTCAACCGTACTCTTCCTGTTCGAACTAGAACATTGCGTCGAAAATGTATATTTTCAACTATGTCAAAATGTTCACGGCGCAAGTGAAAAATTTAAACAATTTGTAACAATTTTACGTCAAAATTGTATTACCGATAAATGTAATGCAGTTAGAAGCTTGCATGAAGTTTATGATAAAAATTCGCTAATAGATTGCGAACTGTTGGCGTATGCTGCCGATACTATTGTGTATAATGCGCTACATGATAAATAAATGCATATAATATGGTTAAAAAAAAATTTAATTATTTTTCCTTTTCATTTACCGTTCATCTCATTCCCTATCATTAGAATTAAGCTGTCTTCGTTTATCGTTTACTTAAATGTAATATTAAAAATTAAATATATATATTAAGATCTAAACTATTAAATATCGTCGGCGAAGAAAAGATATGCGATCGTGGGCGAGAACGCGAACGGGGCCGGGAGCGAAAGAGACCGCGAACGGGGGAGAGGAATCGCGCGCGACCGTGAAGACGCGCGCGAACGGGGGACGGGGGCGCGAGAGAACATCTACGAGGGGGAGATAACGCGAGCGGGAGCGTGCCGTGTGACGTCACGCGGACCGACGCGGCCGTTGCACGCGGACTCCGCGGCGCGGCGAAAACGCGGTCGCCCCTCCCCGCGGCGCGGCGAAAAGGCGAACGAGGGTCCCCTCACCCCGCGGACCCCTCTCCCGCGGCGCCCGAAAACGCGAACGCGGGTCCCCTCACCCCGCGGACCCCTCTCCCGCGGCGCCCGAAAACGCGGTTCCCCCCTCCCCCGCCCGCGGCGCCCGAAAACGCGGTTCCCCCTCCCCCGCCCGCGGCGCCCGAAAACGCGGTTCCCCCCTCCCCCGCCCGCGGCGCGGCAAACAACGCGGTTCCCCCCCTCCCCCTCCTCGCGGCGCCCGAAAACGCGGTACCCCCCCCCCGCGGTATACCCCCCCGCCCCTCACCCCCCCTCGCCCACATTTCATTTAGAACCCGCCTAGCTTACCTACTCATACAGATATTAAAGATAAGTGGAGACAGAGGGTCGCCTTGTTTGACACCTCTTCTCAGCTCTATGTCGAACATTTCGTTACGACAGTTTATGGTCGTTTTGACTCCTTTGTACGAGTCCATTATCAATGCGACCACTTCCTCCGGCAACCTTTGGCTAAGTAACGAATACTTAATAACTGGGTGCGGAAGGCTATCAAACGCCTTGGCAATGTCCACCTGAGTGACAACGATTCCTTTGCCCTTTTTGGCTGTTGCAAGGACTTCATTTAGCAAGTTGATGTTATTATAACATCCCATTTCTGGCACAAAGCCTTTTTGCCGTGCGTTTAGGTGGACCACGTTTCTTAGGCGTTGGTCCATAATACCCCAATACAATCTACTCAGTATCGAGGAGATAGTAATTGGCCTGTAGTTGGCCGCTACTGAGGGATTTTTGCCCTCTTTGAGCAACAGCGTTGTTCTATTGCAGTGCCATGCGCTTGGTTGTTTCAGTGCCAGCATGATTACGTTAAAGATCGCTTGGAGGATGTATCCTCCCTCATTTCTCATCAGATCTCCCTTGCGGAGTCCATCGGGCCCGGCTGCCACCCTCAGCCGTGTAGACCTGAAACGCTTCAGAACCTCCGCACTGGAGATAGGGTGCAGAATTTCTGCTGGGTTATATGGCACCGTGGCCCCTCGTTTCTCCTGTTCAACATCACATCGACCGGGCTTTCCCCACAGCCCTTCGTAGAGCTCCTTGACGCTCTCAACTGATGGACTCACCGATTCACATGTATCTTGCGCTTGAATGCCCATACCCTCTCTTACCATTTTTGCGAGCATAGCAGGATTGTTTTTATATAACTCTTGCGTAAGGGCATAGGCTCGGGCTTTGCGTTTGCTTCTACCCGAGAGCCCTTTCCTCCGACTCCGATGCTTCCGGGAATTACCGCCTTTCTTCCCAGTTGCAGGGGCGTGGAACAAACTGACCACCAGCTCGTAGGCTGCGTCTACTTCTGCCTGCGTTATTGCCTGACCTTCACTCTTTGCCGTCAGGAGCTCGATAATATGCCGTTGCACTTCCAGCGTTTCCTTGGGCTCACTACTCTTGAGCTCCTTAAGCACAGCCGCAATGCTGGTTTGCCTCCAACTCATGGTTGACGAAGACTCCTCAAAGCTGTAAATATCGCCTGGTGTCTCGACCGCATCCATGAAAACATCCTCGTTCTCCTCTGCATCAACAAAAGCCTCGTCGACCTCTAGTGGTGCACCGCCCACTTGCTGGTCCTCTTCCTCGACAGCCTCTTGATTAGAAAGTGTACTACTGAGGCGTTGTTCTCGCCACCTTTTGTAACACGACTCATTTCTTTTGTCCCTTATTTGCTTCAGGGTTTTCTCCGGCATAAACGGAACCATAGCTCTCGCTATGTTCATCTTGCCCATGAGCTCCACTTCGAGTTCGAGCATCCTACTGATATCTTCGGCAGAAAAAACTCTGCCCCGTCTTTGTTCATTCACCTTCGGAGCCGTTTGCTCTGATCTCAATCGGTTCCTTGTTACCGGGTGCGCCAGCCTTTGGTGTTGCGACCGCCCTCGTTGTGAGGTGAAATTTCTGTCACACTCCGGGCAGTCGAACCGGCCCTGCTTTACGGTTCGTTGCCCCTCATTTACCTCGGCTGCTGGGCACTTTGGCAGGTGGCATGCAGCCGCATGGTACGACGCATACGACTTGCCACACCATTCACATTTATATCTGACGCTTAGGTGAGGGTGCACTTCCTCAATATGCCGGGCCTCATCTTTGATAGTGAGAGCCATATATTCGCCCACTCCGGCGCAACTTTCGCACCGCCTTCGATTGAAGGGGAGCGATAATTCACAGACCTGTAACTCTTGCCTTGGTTGTCTTCGAATAGCCCCCTGGCCGTGTTCGAGTCATAGTTACTCCCGCCGTTTACCCGCGCTTGCTTGAATTTCTTCACGTTGACATTCAGAGCACTGGGCAAAAATCTGCGACCGTTTAGATAAGCCAAAGTTCAAAATAATCGAGATTGAGTTTCTTGAAGAATATGCCATGGTAATGAAGAGTTTAGCATGCACGATTGATTTGCTACAGGAAGAAAACCATTGTTATTTAGGATACGTTTTGCCAGCTTTGCTGCAACTTAAAATTAATTTGCAGACTCTTCACCTTTACGAATTACTCATAGGCAAATAAAAAAGAAATGTACTTTTTTCCACTATAGACCAAAAATACGTAAAAATGTATCTGAAACTGTATCTGAAAATGTATCTGAAAAGCATTTAAGATACTATGTTTTGTATCTAGATACAGATACAGATACTCCAATTTGAATGTATTTCAGATACAGGCTCAGATACGCAAAATGTATCTAGATACTGTATCTAGATACATGTATCTAGATACTACCCAACACTGATCATACATAATCAATGAAATGAGACCACTTGCAATCGTTGAGAAACCATCATTCAAAAATCTTATATTTGGTTTATCAAACGTTGAGCTACCAACACGGAAAACTTTGAAGAAAAAAATCGAAGAACAATTTGAATCGACGATTGCTGAAATAAAGATTCGAGTTTCCAAAACTCAGTTTGTTTGCACTACTGCAAACATTTGGAGTTGTACAAATCGAAGTTTTATGGGAATTACTTGTCACTACCTTGATGATAATTTAAAAAGAAAATCGTGTGTTCTGGCATGTCGCCATATGAAATTTGCTCACACGTACATTGAAATAGCAAAAATGCTAAGTAATGTTCATCAACAATTTGGATTATCTGTCGATAAGATTGTAGGAACAGTCACGGATAATGCTTCAAATTTTGGAAAAGCATTTCGTATATTTTCACTTGATAAAAACGAAATTGAAGAGGAGCCAGAATATTTGCAAAACGAAGATAACATTGTTATATCTGAATTTGAACTTCCAAATAATTTTGATGATGACTTGGAAGATTTTTCTTTGCCAACACAATACAAATGTATAAAACAACCTTCGTTCGAAACGCGGATCTAGCTCGCGGCTGGGCTGGGTTCGAAGGAGGTGCGGAGGAACGGACGCGCGGTGAGGTTCGGCAAAATGAAGTGTATCGTGGTTAACAACTAACGTGACAGAATTTATTATATAATGGACGGTCGCGATATTTACAGCGGATTGAGCGCACAGTGTAACAGTTGCGGTATGCACAACGGCGCGGTGAGCGCAGGACGCAGAGTCGGGGCGCACGCGGTGCGCGCGGGAGTGCACGCGGGTGGTGATCGTGACGGGCGATCGGCGTGTGACGGGTGGCGCGAGGTAAGGCGCGGGGCGCACGGGCGCGGATACGGCGGCGAGATCGCTGCCATTCAGTGCGTTCGGTGGCCGGCGTATCCGGTGAGAAGTGCTCGGTGGAGGCAGAGAAGCGCTCTGCCCCCGTTCGGATACTTCGTGCGCAAGGACGCCGGTCGGGTACCGAGAAGCGCTCGGGGAAGATAGAGTATGCCAGAGGCTCTCTACCTTCGTCCTGACTAGCGGGCGCGGGGTGTAGGAGCGCCGGTCGTCTGACGAGAATCGCTCGGCGAAGACAGAGAATGCCGGGGGCGCTCTACCTTCGTTCTGACTCGCGGGGGTGCGGTGGAAGAAAGCCGGCCGTCGATCGAGAATCACTCGGCGAAGACAGAGAATGCCGGAGGCGCTCTACCCTCGTTCTGACGTGCGGGCGCGGTGTGGAAGAAAGCTTGTCGTCTCTCGAGAATCGCTCGGCGAAGACAGAGAATGCCGGAGGCGCTCTACCCTCGTTCTGACTTGCTAGAAAGATGCTGGAATTCAGGATCGGTGCGGTCGGTCGGAGCGGTGATCAGGAAATCGCCTTTAGCGTTAAAAACGCTCGTCTTTTATACCCGGCGCGGCGGCGTTACGCAGTGGCGGGGGTAGCGACGGCGATCGCGAGCGCCGGGATGGTGCGGCGGAACGGTCGGAAAATACGGCGTCCCGACGCCGCGATCGCGTTCGGCGGTCTTCGGTCGCGGTCGGCATCGCTCGGCGCGTCGAGACGGTTGCCGCGGCAAGCCCGTTCGCGGGCTTCCTAACGTTATATGCTAGCGTTTAAAATGTGGGCACACGTGCCCTGTCTTCGCCCTGCGGGTGGTCGGCCGGGCGGTCTCGGCGGGATGTTATGCCGGAACGATGCATATTTGGGGGTGCATCGTTACATGTATGTCACACACATTGAATTTAATTGCAACAACAGATGCACGTATAGCCCTATCTAATATCAAATACAAGAAATTATATAATTCTTCATTTTCTAAAGCAAGTGCACTGTGGAATACAGTACATAGATTAACGAAGGTTGCAGATATTATTGAAGAAATTGCACATACTAAACTACTAGTTCTTTGTCCCACTCGTTGGAATTCAAGTTATGATGCAGTTTGTAAATTACTATCAATTAAAAGTCACTTAAACGAAAGTTCAAAATGATCGAGATTGAGTTTCTTGAAGAATATGCCATGGTAATTAAGAGTTTAGCATGCACGATTGATTTGCTACAGGGAGAAAACCATTGTTATTTAGGATACGTTTTGCCAGCTTTGCTGCAACTTAACATTAATTTGCAGACTCTTCACCTTCACGAATTACCTAATTGCGAACCTTTGAGGAATGCTCTAATAGATGGCATTAATAAAAGATTCAGTAATAGTGTATTAAATTTTGACAGTGCATGTAGCAAAACTTACATTATTTCATCCGTGACTGTTCCTAAACTTAAGTTAAAATGGTTAAACTTGATACCAGAAGCAGGGATTTTTTCAAAAACGATTCTAGATCACGAATATTGCAAAAACTTGCTTATTACAGAAGCAAAAAAATGTGCGTTGTTAAAAAATGAAACCACAATATCTTCTGATGTTTCTTCAGCGTCTTCCGTGGAAGATGACCAATTCTTTAAATTTTTATCAGAAGATCAAGACCACGTAGAAACAACTGACACGACTGACAGTACTATCGGCATGGAGGTTCTATCTTATTTGTCAGACAAGCAAAAAGATATCGAATCATTAGCACGTTTTCCTCAGATAAAACATTTGTTTTTAAAGTATAACACAATTATACCGTCATCAGCACCGGTTGAACGATTATTTAGCACTGGTGGTCAAATTTTAGTACCACGTCGAAATCGTTTGAGTGATGATATCTTTGAGGCATTTTTGGTGTGTAAGACTAATGTATAAAGTCACAAGTCACAATGTAATAATGTAAACAAAAAAATATTAAAGAATAAAAATTATTCAGTATATTTTAGATGCATACCCAGCAAACACCAAATATAATTGATATATGTTGAGAATAGGTCCATTGGTAATCTTGTTACTCTCTGCCTTAGTTACACATTTTTTATTTATCACGAGTTGGTACGATTGCTTTTACTTTCTTTTTCCCGCGCGCGCCTGTCTGTCGTCGCTGTTCCTTACGCATGTAAGAGTTCGCTGTACCGTTCGCTCTGTTACATTATATAATACTTCGAACACAATAAGACTATTATTAATTGCGACTCCCTCACTCCTAAGTTGTCACACGAAGGTAAGCATTCTTCAGGTTATGGGCCCAGGATGCTTTAAATACGCGACAAGTTAAGTCGAAACATGTGACTGAGTGAGGTTAAGTTCTCGAATGATCTTTGTCGAAGGAAAATTGTAAACTCGTGGTGAATACATCTCTTGATGATGACGACCGCAGAGCACACAGCCACGCGTACATCGGTGACCGTTGGAGGAAGCCTGCCACCGATTGACAAGCTCGATGGGGTTGCTACTTACAATAACTGGAAATTCGCAATGAGAATGTATCTGATACATGAAGGTTTGTGGAATTGTATTGTAGGAAGCAATGTAGATCCCGATCAAGATCAGCGTGCACTTTCCAAGATCTGTTTGAGCATTAAGCCTACTTCGTATGCTCACGTACGTACAGCGACCACTGCTAAAGAAGCGTGGAAAAATCTTCAAACGATATATGAAGACAAAGGTTTAAATAGACGTCTCGGATTGCTAACGTCTATGTTTAATTTAAGGTTAGAGGATTATCCGTCTACGGAACAGTATGTTACAGAAGCGATGTCCTTGGCTCAAAAATTAGCCGATATAGAGAAGCCTGTCGATGACGAGTTTCTAGCCATAGTTTTACTGCATGGACTTCCATCCACGCCTAAATTTGAATCCATGAAGTCAGGGCTACAAGCTACTCATGATGTGCTAAGTTCGGAAGTAGTAAAGACGCGTTTGCTTCAAGATGCTGCAGGGAGAGCAGATGAAAGGAAGGAGGAATCCGTATTGGCAGTAGGTCATAAGGGACATGCACGATCTTCAAAGAATGAACGGAAGTTAATATGCTACGGTTGTAATAAAGAAGGTCACATTAAGCCAAAATGTCCAAATCTCAAGAAGACAAAAGGGCATAAGGACAAGAAGACCAAAGAAGAGCCATCGAAACCAGAAGAAAAAGAAAAGGAAAAGAATGCGTTATTGCTCACCGCGACGACGGCTCTACTGGCAAAGAACTTCAAAACAGAAGATTGGTACATAGATAGTGGAGCGACAGCCCACATGACTCATCGGGAAGATTGGTTAAGAGACTCAACGAGAAATGAGACGATGGAAATCTCTGTTGCGGACAATTCAATTTGTGAAAGCAAGAAGACTGGACAAGTAGAAGTCAAACTATCAAATGGAAGAACTCGGATCATAACTAACGTGATGCATGTACCACAACTTTTTGCGAACTTACTGTCTGTCAGTAAGATGACTGAAAAAGGTCTAACGGTTGTGTTTGATTCTAAGAGTTGCAAAGTATATGATACTGCAGAGTGCAATATAAAAGGAAGGACCCAAGTGACTGCTACCAAGATTGGCGGACTCTATCAACTGGATCAACAGCAATCAATAGCTCGAGTAGGAGCAACGTTATCTTCCTCAGAGTCAACTGCGTCAACACAAGAGACAGCCATGATGACTTCATCACGTGACTTCGAGTTATGGCATAGGCGACTTGGCCACCTTCACTACAAATACATGGTGATGTTAAAAAATGGTCTTGTATCCGGTATGCATTTTTCAGATCCACAGAAGGAGAGTTGGAATTGCGTAGCCTGTCTGGAAGGGAAGCAATGCCGAAAACCTTTTAAGAAGAATGGGCCGTTTCAAAGAGCTACAAGGAAGCTGGAACTAATCCACACGGATTTGTGTGGGCCCATGAGTGTGGCCACTTTCTCAGGAGCACGTTATCTGTTAACTTTTACAGATGACTATACACGACAGACGTTTGGATATTTACTGAAGACCAAGGACGAGGTGCCCAAAGTATTCAAGGATTTCATGATTTCTGTTGAGAGAGAATCAGGTGAAAAGATCATGATTCTAAGGTCAGATGGAGGAACCGAGTTCTGCAATCAGCGCATGGACAATATCTTAAGAGAAAATGGGATCAAGAGATATAAAACCGTAAGGTACACCCCTGAACAGAATTCAATTTCGGAACGTATGAATAGAACACTTATAGAGAAAACAAGGTGTCTATTGCAAGATTCAAAACTGGACAAAAGGTTTTGGGGCGAAGCAGTGACCGCGGCTATTTATCTTCGAAATAGGTGCCCAACACAAGCTCTTCAAGGTATGACGCCCCAAGAAGCTTGGAGTGGCAAGAAGGTTGACATCAGGCATCTCAGGATTTTTGGCTGCAAGGCTTATGTACATGTGCCAAAGGAGTTGCGTACGAAGTTGGATGCAAAATCGAAGGAGCACATTATGTTAGGCTACTGTGAAGATGGTACCTGTTATCGGTTGTACGATCCTGAAACTAAGAAGATAGTCAGGGCGCGAGATGTTGTCTTCTTTGAAGATATTCCAGAGATAGATAGAACCATTACAAACGACGTTGAAGAGGCTACAGATGCTGAAGCTAAAAACGAAGAAGAGACAAATGACATAACGGTGAAAGAAGTTTTTACTTCACCTGAAGAGCCAGAACTTGACAACGTGGAAGAAGAAGAAGCTAAAGATGCTGATGAAGAAGAAGACGCTGTCGAACCACAGGAAGTCGTCCAGGAACAAAGGAGATATCCTCAAAGGGAGAGACGACCCACAAAATTGTATTCAGGTGGGATGTATCTATACTCATGTGTTG
Organism: Temnothorax nylanderi; assembly: GCF_030848795.1. Classification (NCBI taxonomy): domain Eukaryota; kingdom Metazoa; phylum Arthropoda; class Insecta; order Hymenoptera; family Formicidae; genus Temnothorax; species Temnothorax nylanderi. Next base: position 96,026 of record NW_027249415.1, read on the forward strand.
CAGACGAAAACTTCACCCAAGATCCGACGACTAGATCAGAGGCACTAAATGGTTATGACTCAAGTGAATGGAAGCCATGGATGAAGAGATCGAGTCACTTCGAATCAACGATACCTGGGAGTTGGTAGATCTTCCAGAAGGTAAAAATGTAGTGGAGTGTAAATGGGTCTTCAAGATCAAGAAAGGTAATGATCACACACGAAAGAGATACAAAGCACGATTGGTAGCAAAAGGGTATACGCAGGTTCATGGCGTTGATTATAAAGAGACTTTTGCACCAGTTGTAAGACACTCAACTATTCGCATGCTGATTGCTTTAGCTGCTGAAATGGGTCTCGACATCCATCACGGGGATGTCACTACTGCCTTTTTAAATGGAAAACTTCATGAAGAGATTTATATGCGGCAACCGGAAGGATATATCGTGCAAGGTAAAGAAGATAAGGTTTGTCGTCTTTGGAAGACTATCTACGGACTAAGACAATCGTCTAGAGCATGGAACGAGGAAGTAGATGAAACTATGAAAGATTTAGGTTTCAAAAGGAGTGCACTGGAGCCCTGTGTCTACTACAAGATAGAAAACGGTTTGATCATTATTATTGCTTTCTATGTAGATGACTTTTTTTATTTTTTCAATAATAAAGAAGAGTTGAAGAAGGTGAAGGATGTATTGAGCACAAAATACAAAATGAAGGACCTTGGAGAGGCAAAGGAGTGCCTCGGAATAAGGATCACCAGAGATCGCAAGGCTGGAACTATCAAGCTTGATCAGGAAGAGTTTGTTGAACAAATATTACAGAAGTTCAACATGACCGAATGTAAATCGGTTGGAACACCTTTGGAGCCAAAGAAGAAATTAATGAAGCCACAAGACGAAGAACAAATAAAGAGTCCCTCGGTACCATATCAGAATCTGATTGGTTCTTTAATGTATCTGGCAACATGCACAAGGCCAGATATTGCACACGCTGCTAGCGTGCTCAGCCAATTTAATACGTGTTACACGGAGGAGCACTGGCAAGCTGCAAAGAGGGTATTACGGTATTTGAGAGGTACGAGCAAAATGTGTCTCACATATGGTAAATCGGAAGCAGTCTCTGCCTACGTTGATGCGGATTGGGCCGGAGATGAAGGTGATCGTAGATCCTATACAGGGTATGTCTTCATGCTTGGAGGTGCAGCGATCAACTGGGAGTCCAAGAAGCAACCGACCGTGGCCTTGTCGACGACTGAGGCCGAGTATATGGCTTTGGCGGAGGCGGCGAAAGAAGCGGTACACAGAAGAAACATTCTCTTTGAACTGTTTGATAGACAATTGACTGTTAAGATATATAGTGATAACCAAAGTGCTATAAAACTCGTACTAAATCCGGTTTTTCAAAGTAGAACAAAACACATAGGTGTTAGACATCATTTTGTTCGGGAAGTATATGAACAAAAAATTATAGATTTAGAGCATAAGTCAACTGATAATATGTGGGCTGATGTTTTAACTAAAGGTCTTTGCAAACCGAAACATATAGATTGTATAAGCGGGATGGGTTTGCATTAATTTTTCTTTTATTATTACTTTTAACAATGAGGAGTAACTCGATTAAGGGAGAGTGTTGAGAATAGGTCCATTGGTAATCTTGTTACTCTCTGCCTTAGTTACACATTTTTTATTTATCACGAGTTGGTACGATTGCTTTTACTTTCTTTTTCCCGCGCGCGCCTGTCTGTCGTCGCTGTTCCTTACGCATGTAAGAGTTCGCTGTACCGTTCGCTCTGTTACATTATATAATACTTCGAACACAATAAGACTATTATTAATTGCGACTCCCTCACTCCTAAGTTGTCACACGAAGGTAAGCATTCTTCAATATATAACCTGGGAGTAACAGATTATATAACAGGTGTTATACTGGAGTAGCATAACAGTTATATAACTTTATATTATTACTATAATATAACTAGGTTATAAAACTATTATGTTGCTCCGTATTTATATGTTATAATAAATGCACATTAATACAACTGTTATATATGCGTGTTATACAACAACGGTTGCGTTGATATTATATAAATATTATAAAACATAATTTCAATTACCGCCGGAATTATATAACCTCGATAGCATGCGCCATAGCGGCGCACGCAAGTTCGCGGTCTCTCGCCGCTTCTGCTAGTGCCATCGTGCCACGATCGTGACAATAATACATTAGACGACCGCGCCCGTTCGTGGGAAATCGTGAACCGCGTTCGCGGGTGTCTCGTGTGCGCGACGGCCCGTCGCTCGTGAAAGGACGCGACGCCGGCGAGAGACGGTCGAGGACGTGCCTTTGATTCGCCCTCATAAGAGAGATAGCTTGATCGAGCTATTATAGGTTAGAACACGTTGTGCACATTAGGAGGTATTTTCCGTTTCACGCACGATGCGCATAATGCATCATTTATCATTGTTTATTAACACTCGATGAATAACAAGGATACATTATGCATTATGCGCATCGTGCGTGAAACGGAAAATATCCTCCGAATACGACTGATTGTAGACCGGCCCTAAGTCTCTTTCCGCTTCCGCAGCTTCCGCTAGTGCCATCGTGCCTCGTTCCTATCGCGACGATATTTATTTGGAAGACCGCGTCCGTCCGTGGGAGATCGTAATCGTGAACCGCGTTCGCGGGTGTCTCGTGCGTGCGACGGCCCGGCGCTCGTGAAAGGACTCGACGCCTGCGAGAGACGGTCGAGGACGGAGGACGTGGCTTTGATTCGCCTTCGTACGAGAGCTAGATAACTTGAAGGTATGTATTACCTATATTATAGGTTAGAACATGTTGTGCACATATTTAATATAGAGGTACTTTTCGTTTCACGCACGATGCGCATAATGCATCATTTATCCTTGTTATTCATCCAATGTTAATAAACAAAGGATAAATAATGCATTATGCGCATCGTGCGTGAAACGGAAAATATCCTCCGAATACGACTGATTGTAGACCGGCCCTAAGTCTCTTTCCGCTTCCGCAGCTTCCGCTAGTGCCATCGTGCCTCGTTCCTATCGCGACGATATTCATTTGGAAGACCGCGTCCGTCCGTGGGAGATCGTAATCGTGAATCGCGTTCGCGGGTGTCTCGTGCGTGCGACGGCCCGGCGCTCGTGAAAGGACTCGACGCCGGCGAGAGACGGTCGAGGACGAAGGACGTGGCTTTGATCCGCTCTCGTACGAGAGCTAGATAACTTGAAGGTATGTATTACCTATATTATAGGTTAGAACACGTTGTGCACATATTTAATATAGAGGTACTTTCCGTTTCACGCACGATGCGCATAATGCATCATTTATCCTTGTTATTCATCGAGTGTTAATAAAAAAGGATAAATGATGCTGTTTGAGATCACGAGTGCATCATAGCGTGCATCGGTCTCGTCAAATGAAAGGGCACAATGCGCGTGCCTTCTCTGTATTGTAAGTTCATCGTTTCAATAAAAATCCTAATCCGAATATGTAAGTTCTGAATACTTTGCATTATAACGTGGGCTTCTCTAAAGGCATTTCGCAATCGATACCTTTCAAGACGTTTCCAAAACGCTGTTTTCATGTCCTTGCGCGATGGAGAAACCCACGCTATAAACAGTCACCGGTGTGACAAACAACAACATTGCTAACGGCCGGTTAGCAATGTTTCGGCTCGCGTCGACGCGATGCGGTGACGTAGGCAGCCGATTGCCAATCAGGTGCGACTCAATGCGTGCCATAGCCCTTTGCCGCCAATCACAAGGGAAAATCGGAGGTCACCGACAACGCTTCGAAACAATTGGTTATTGCGAGAAGAAGCTCCCGTATAAAAGAGCTTGCTTCGTCGCGCACCGGGCTCTTTGTCGAAAGTCCATCGCACAGAATCTCCGCTCGCTAAACCGCTTAACTACGCTAGCTAACACCGCTGTATACACCGCTTTGAGTTCGCTCTTCGCTATCGCGCTTCGCGAACACGCTTTCACCACCGCTGCATGCCGTACTAACATCTGTGCGCGCGTTTACGGCTTCTTGCTTTGCTAAAAGTAAAGGAACACTGTATCCATTGTACATATTGAGACTTTATTGTAATATATTTATTTTATTGGACTTATACGTATTTGATTTGTGTGAACCGCTTTCCTCGTGGTCGTCTTCCTCGCGCCATTAAACGCGCATCCGCGCACTCTCGCACAGATGCATTATGCGCATCGTGCGTGAAACGGAAAGTACCCTAAGAATCGGTTTCTGTAATCTTATTTCGGAGCGAGATATTTCGTTATCCGATTGATTCTGTACAGTTGGTGTTGTAATTTCGTCACGTTTTCGTTGGTAGATAATTTACGAGTTTATTGTTTGTCGAAAGTAACAATATTTGTTGAAATGTTAAGTAGAATTTATATCGTTGTGCTGGAAACAAAGTAAAAGCTTTGCAGAGTTTTGTATTTTGATTTTTAAACCGAAGAGTTCAAAAGCGTTAGATGCAATTTTATTATTTTTATGAATTATATAGTTTTAGTACATGGAATATCTATTTATTAATATCTATCATTGTAATATCTATTTATATTGCTCATATTTTTATTTTTGTTTTAAGGACATATTACCTCGCACCATTCGACGCTCACAGAGTCCGAATTTGATAATATTGCGGCTGAATGGATCCGCTTCGCAAAACAGCGTAAAACAAGAGAAGAAAAAGAGAAGGACAAGGAGAACAAAACTTAAGAAAATACATCATACGTATTTAAGGAGGTTCTACAGGTACTCTCTAGTCAGTTGAGAGATGAAGAGAAAATCTTCAAATTCATCAATTCTAAGTATTCATAAAATATTTTCGTGAATTTTGATGACGTTAGAGCCTATATCATACCCATATTAGTCGAAGCGAGGAATAATTAAAAATATCGTGTAAGTGCTCCTTTGACTCCGGCGGCTTATACATGCGAGAAAATGTGGTAACGTCGCGAACTTGAGTCTCGCTGTTCTGCTCATATGACCGTGGTTATTTCACATAATTCTAGAGCGAGTACTCCTCCGTAAGCGCTCGTAAAGGTTAGGTGCTTAAGTTTGAGGTGCTGTCATACTGTGGTGCTGTACTGGCTGTACACTTTTCGCGCGGGTGCAGTCGCTGCAACGTTGCCAAATCTCCCTTGTTATTCGAAGCACGCTACGTGAACTGTGATATGGCCTGTTTCAATAGCCAATATCATAAAATTTTACGCGATAACCCTTGTTTTTCTCGATATTTTTGAAAAGCTTAGATTAAGATCTATAAGAGCTCCGTTTTTCGAATCTCTGGTAGGTCGCCTTCATATAATTAATATCTCGTTTCCTGTCTCCAGGAACCCCTCTGCCATAAGAGCTCATGTTAAAAACTGTAATTTCAAAATTCATTTTTGCAAATTTTTACACGATAACCGATGCTAAAATTTTTCGAGCACTTTTCTCGCATCTCAATTTATACGTCCATGAAGTTTTTTCCAATTTTTAGATACATCCATTATCTGTAGAACCTCCTTAAAGGTTTATTTTAATTTTAAGGCTTAAAAAATTTGCAATAATATTTTGTTATGGCTCATTGTACTATTTTATAACCTCTGAAATTTTAATCACTTAATTGTCAACGCTTAAAAGCTATTTTTCTAGTTTATTCAACCGCAAGTGAGAAACGTTATTTTTTCATTTTTTAGAGAAATGGATATGTTTCCATTATCTTTCGTACTTATAGCTTAATAATCTTTTTTAATTTGTTTGCAATCACAATGTGCTCATTTATCAGACATTAAATGGAGATGTACTTATATGGAGGACTTAGGTTAGTGCGGAATATTTCTACAAGGAGATATTGCCAGCACTCCTGGTTTAGACCAGTGGGTGCTGGGACTGTCCTCTGTCGAGGACAGAGTCCGCATTGATCGATGTCCTTGATCCAGCTTTGACCAGTGGGTGCTGGAACTGCCCCTTTTAGGAATAGAGTCCGCACTAGCCTATAAATCTTCCAGAGGAAACATGAATACATCTCCTTTTAATGTCCACTAGACAAGCATGCTCGTAAAATGATTCAGAAAAAAGATTATTAAACTATAGGTATAAGTCCGACAGATAAACGCGTTATGATAAAGTAAAAGGCTAGTATAAGTTATATATTATAAGTTAATTATAAGGATCAATATTAATTGTCATACAACTCTGAAATTTGAATCACTTGTCAGTGCTTAAAATGTCTTATGTTCATTAAACCGCTAGTAAAATTTTTTCTTTTTTTACGAACGCAATTTGATTGTCAAAGTTGTGATTGAAAATCAGAGATTGTACAATTGACTAGTTTTACATAATTATTTTCTATAGAGAATTGACTGGTGGACTCCACAACAAAAACAGATTCATGTCTGATGCTTATAATAATATATATATTATATATACATATGTGCAAGTACAGCCTATATTTAATTATATATACAACAACAGTAGATATATTTAAATTGAAGAATGTGGAAGCCACCAGCCAATATGAAATTTAGATTTTGGAATATATCGCATATATTCCATAGAATATACCAAAGATTTTATGTGAGGAATCCTTGAATGATCCTTGACTGGATCAATATGTATTGTGATAAAAAGCTGTTTATTAACCAAAAATGTTCATTAACCAAATAAGAAAAATGTTATTATATATTAATATAATATATATAGAAAAATATAATATATATTTTCTACATGTTTGGAGTGCAAAATATATCTAATAAAATTAAAACAACCTTCGTTCGAAACGCGGATCTAGCTCGCGGCTGGGCTGGGTTCGAAGGAGGTGCGGAGGAACGGACGCGCGGTGAGGTTCGGCAAAATGAAGTGTATCGTGGTTAACAACTAACGTGACAGAATTTATTATATAATGGACGGTCGCGATATTTACAGCGGATTGAGCGCACAGTGTAACAGTCGCGGTATGCACAACGGCGCGGTGAAGCGCAGGACGCAGAGTCGGGGCGCACGCGGTGCGCGCGGGAGTGCACGCGGGTGGTGATCGTGACGGGCGATCGGCGTGTGACGGGTGGCGCGAGGTAAGGCGCGGGGTGCACGGGCGCGGGTACGGCGGCGAGATCGCTGCAATCCGGTGCGTTCGGTGGCAGGCGTATCCGGTGAGAAGCGCTCGGTGGAGGCAGAGAAGCGCTCTGCCCCCGTTCGGATACTTCGTGCGCAAGGACGCCGGTCGGGTACCGAGAAGCGCTAGGGGAAGATAGAGTATGCCAGAGGCTCTCTACCTTCGTCCTGACTAGCGGGCGCGGGGTGTAGGAGCGCCGGTCGTCTGACGAGAATCGCTCGGCGAAGACAGAGAATGCCGGGGGCGCTCTACCTTCGTTCTGACTCGCGGGGGTGCGGTGGAAGAAAGCCGGCCGTCGATCGAGAATCACTCGGCGAAGACAGAGAATGCCGGAGGCGCTCTACCCTCGTTCTGACGTGCGGGCGCGGTGTGGAAGAAAGCTTGTCGTCTCTCGAGAATCGCTCGGCGAAGACAGAGAATGCCGGAGGCGCTCTACCCTCGTTCTGACTTGCTAGAAAGATGCGGGAATTTAGGATCGGTGCGGTCGGTCGGAGCGGTGATCAGGAAATCGCATTTAGCGTTAAAAACGCTCGTCTTTTATACCCGGCGCGGCGGCGTTACGCAGTGGCGGGGGTAGCGACGGCGATCGCGAGCGCCGGGATGGTGCGGCGGAACGGTCGGAAAATACGGCGTCCCGACGCCGCGATCGCGTTCGGCGGTCTTCGGTTGCGGTCGGCACCGCTCGGCGCGTTGAGGCGGTTGCCGCGGCAAGTCCGTTCGCGGGCTTCCTAACGCTACAATGAATGGTTTAAAATACGGTGGGCACACCGTGCCCGTTCCTCGCCCGGCGGATGGTCGGCCGGGCGGTCTCGGCGGGATGTTATGCCGGAACGATGCATCTTTGGGGGTGCATCGTTACATCACCCCCCTCCCTGGAAAAGCGCGAATTTGGCGCTCTACGGCTTCGCCTTTATTTCCCGAATAGTTCGGACGGAGCCGGTCGCGTTAAAGCGAATATGCCAGCGTTTCCCCTGGGATCGCATTTTGTGTTGGCGCGATACGTGTGCGTGGAAGTGGGGTACCCAGATGGTATGTCCGGGTTCCACTTCCACCGGGATCGGCGGTGGCGGTCGGGATCCTTCTGCCCGCAGGGGTTGGACGCTGGCCGGAGCTGGTTGCGGCGGAGGCGCCGGCTGGTCGGGTCTCGTGGTGGCTGGCTCTGGCAGCGGTGTCGGTGGCACGCTCGGCGAGATCGTTGGCCGTCCCGGTAGGATCGTAAGCCGGAGGTTGGTTCTCTCGACGCTGGTAATTTTGGGCGTCGCGGCCCGTGGCTTCTTCCGGGTCAGTGGTGGTGGCGGGGTGGTGAGCCACTCCAGCTTCCGTCGTTGCTGCTCGTCCGATCGTTGTACCGCGCAGCCGACCGTCGGCACGTTTTTGCGTGACGGCGGTGCGGTTGCGGGCTTGGCGACGGCGGCGATGGCGGCGGCGGCGGCGGCGGCGGCAGAGCCTGGGGTAAATAGCCTTGTCCAGGTCGTGCCAAATCCTGGGCAGACCGGGTCGTATTCCACCGGCTCTGCCAGGATCTTCTCGATCTCGGCGAGAATATCGCGCTCGGTATTCGACTCGCTCTGGTTGGACTCCATGGCTCGTCTGTGAGCACTCTTTTTCGGTATCGGTATTTATTGCCGGTAATTGTTGCCTATTTCGGGAGTGGGGCAATGTCTCTTATGTTTCGGTGTCGTCGTCGTCCTCCGGGTTTGCTCCGTTATTGTTGTTATCGTCGTCCTCGGTATCGCTATCCTCCTGGTGGTCGATGTCGCTGTTTTCCTCGTTGTCGGCGGGCGGGGGGGGGGCGGCGGGCGCGGGTTTTAAATCCTGCACGTGTATGTGGCGGCTCCATTTGCCGCTTCGGTCGCGTAGATCGACGATTACCGGCGATATTATCCGGCGCACCTCGAGGGGCCCGCGGAACTTTGGCGCGAGCTTCGCGTTAAACGCGGCGGCTTTGTTGGAGAGTGGGTATTCGCGTTTCCACACCCACTTCCCGACTTTCGGTGCCCATTGACGGCGTCGTAGGTTGTAATACTTTTCCTGCCGCTGGAAAGCGCGCGCCAAATGTATCCGTACAAGCTCGTAGGCTTCCTCGAGGTGACGTCGCGTCTCGTCTGGCGGGGCGGCTGCGGTATTCGGGGCGGCCTCCCGATTGAGTGGGGAGGTCGGTTCGCGGCCGAAGACGAGGTATGCGGGGGTATAACCCGTGGCCTCGTGGTGGGCCGTATTATAGGCAAATTGCAATTCGGGGATGCGCTCATCCCAATTACGGTGATTTCGGTCGACATACTGCGATATCATCGTTTTTACAACCCGGTTTGTTCGCTCGACCGGATTGCAATGCGGCGCGTAGACCGGCGTGTATACATGTCGAACGTTATGGGCGGCGAGCATTTTTTCGAGTTTTCCGGACCGGAGTTGCGTGCCGTTGTCCGACAATATCGTGTCGGGGCAACCGTGGCGGAATAAAATCGCTTCGGCGATGTGCGTGGTTACGGCGGAAGCGGTGGCGCGGCGCAGGGGCCGCATCTCTAGCCATTTAGAGAAGCGGTCCTGCATCGTCAGGAGCCACGTGTGGCCCTGTTTCGATCGTGGCAGCGGTCCGATTAAGTCGAGCGTGACTTGCTGCCATGGGCGAGTGACGGCGGTGGCGTGCAGCGTTCCCGCCGGTCGGGTTTGCGCGACTTTGTGTCCTAGGCACCGGGGGCAATTTCGGACGTAGTTCGCGATTTCCCGGAACATGCCGGGCCAGTAGTATAGTCGGGCGATGCGCGCTATGGTCTTTGCGATCCCGAGATGTCCGGCGGTGGGAGCGTCGTGGTTCTGGTGGAGGATTTCGGGGCGCTGTTCTTTGGCCACGCATGCCTTCCATTGATTTTCGGGCGGGGTTTCGTTAAAGTTTAGGTCGTGTAGTACGTGTCGGTATAGTTTCCCGTCTCGGATGTCGTAATCAGGGTGGTCCCGGGGGTTTTCTTGCGCGACCCGTAGCATGCGGCGGTACCACGAACAGCGGGGCGGTATCGTGACGGCGGCGGTGGTGGGTTGCCGAGACAAGGCGTCCGCGACCCGGTTGAGGGCTCCTTTCCGGTATTTGATCTCTAGGTCGTGCTGTTGGAGCTCGAATGCCCATCGGCCCAGCCTGCCGGTCGGGGTGTCTAACTTTTGCAGCCACCGCAGGGACTGGTGATCGGTGAGGACGGTAAAGGGGTAGCCCTCGAGGTATTCGCGCATCCGGCGAATCCCCCAGATTACCGCTAGGCATTCGAGCTCGGTTGCGCCATAGTTTCGTTCGGCCTGGTTTAACGTGCGACTCGCGAACGCGATTACTCTTTCCCCCTCTGGGAAATTCTGCGTGAGCACGGCCCCGAGGCCGGTTGTGCTGGCGTCGGTCTGCAGGACAAATCGCCGTGAAAAACCGGGGCAGGCGAGGACCGGCGCGGATGTCAGCGTGTCTTTTAGCTTCTCAAATGCGGTATCTTCCTCTTCCCCCCAGTTCCAGCGGGCGTGTTTTCGCGTGAGCGCGGTGAGCGGCGCGGCGACTGTCGCGAAATCTTGGATGAAGCGCCTGTACCACGACGCACAGTGGGGCAAAAGCGAATTTTTTGGTTCAAAAAGTTCCACAGGTCTTAATTTTCAACCGATTTCAATGTATTTTTTTTTAAATTAAAGCTCTTTAAATTTCGAAGAGACTCCTCAGGCCCGATTTTCAAAATTCAAAATGAACGACTCAATATGGCGCCCGAAAACACAAAAATGTGCCAAAGTACTTCAATATAAGTTTGTTTCGTTATTAAATATATTTTTATTTATTTTATTTATTAAATAAAAACATTCGCGCGCATGCGAGCGAGCGTGCTGCATTTTTTGCTACAGAAAAAATAGGAATAAAAAAATTGTATCTAATAGTAACCGTGTACGTAATAGTGACCAGTGTAAATTTATATTTAGACGCATAAAAACCAAAAAGTAAATGCTTGGTAATTTGTTGCTCATTTCTTACTGCAGAAAAAAACAGGAATAAAAAAATGTACCCATGGTTAAATATTTTCTACTTTTATTATAATTGCGTGTGTTTCCTGCTCTTCGCGTTACCCAAGATCAACGACATGGACGTGGCAGGTATCTGATCTTTTTGGGGTGCTTTATTCGCGTGAGTCCCCTTGCCTCTCACGTGTGTGTGTGTGTGTGTGTGTGTGTGTGTGTGTGTGTGTGTGTGTGTGTGTGTGTGTGTGTGTGTTTGGGGGGGGGGGAGTTGCAGAAGAGATAAGGACCCCGCAGTTCGTCATTTCCGCAGTATTTATAGACTCCAAACCCTCTCTTCTGTTGTGTGTGTATGTAGCGTGTGTACAAGTGCGCGTTCTACTCAGCTAACAATTCTTCAGCGTCAGGATGAAGGTTACTCGCAACTTTCGACCATATTTTCCGAAAAGTATTTACCACAGGATCCGACGAGAGAAGCAATTTTCGGCCAAGGTCTAAATTTGTTGATAATCTGTTACACTTTCTCGTATTAAATTCGCGAAATCTTTTTAAATCTTTATTTCGCGCTTCTTGCGCTTCTTCCGTCAACTGGCCGATAGGTAAAATGGCTTTTTCAATAATTTTAGAGCCGTGTATTAATACTTTATGCACAGTGGCGGGCATATAATACCACGGATACAGATCAACGTACAATTCCGCTGTTCGTTTACAAAATTCATGAAACTTTTCGACATTGATTCTTCTTCCACAAGCAATTACCTGCAGTACTACATGGAACCTTTTTATTAAGTTCAAATCAACTCCTGTAATTCGAGCACTTAATTCTTCATTTGCGAAAAAGCGTCTAGCGGTATTACCGCTATTTGAATTTCCAACTCCTTGCTTTGGCATATCTATTAATAATCCTAATTCATCCTTAAAGGCCTTCTGTATTCTTTCTTTTGCTGCTCTCATAGACTTCTTCTCCTCTTCAAGTCTTACTGCCCATTTTTGGAAAGATAGTCTGTAAGCTATATGTAGAATAGCCTCCATGAAGCGGATCCACGCGTGCAGTGTTGCAAGGCCATAATGAAACGTATTTTCGTCTACTGTCAGTTCTTTAAGTTTTTCAAGGTTATTCATTAATGATGGGGTTGCTTTGCAAATGTAGCAAGTTGAAGATGAAGTGTCGGTTAACGCTTGGCATATCTTACCATCCAACATTGTCATACTCATTTTATGCACGATTTCGCAACGAGTTTGTCCTTCGTTAATATATACGACAGAGGGTCTTAGACAATTTACATCTTTAAGGATATCTGATATTTCAGATTTTGTTATCTCTTTCGTCTCCGATTTATATATAAATTTTACGAGGCGACATAGTCTCGTTGACCCTGGATGCGGATTATACCAAATTGTGTCTGAAGCTTCATCATTGCCTATCTGTAAAACCAGTGGCACCATGGAAAACATGAAAATACTTTTATCAGAGTGGCGTGAATCAGTAAAACTCTGATTGTACAAATTATGCCCAGAAGTTCCGTCACCTCCAAATTTCGAAATCAGAAAGATGGACATATTTTGAGCCTCAATTTGACGTAGACTCGCCGAAACATGTGGGATTTGTACAATTCGTGATGCTGTATGGTCCATCAAATCCTGCAAGTTGACACTGACCCCATCTTCACTAACTGTAAATGCTGATTGTGAAGGATAACATCTTTTTCTAGCCTCTTCTAAACTTTTATAACTCGGATAGATATCACAATTTATTGCCTTGGCTTTTTCGCGAATTATTTCATACTGATATTTTGAAAGTTTTGCATCTTCTATTAAGGCTAACACTTCATCATCACTAAGTCGAGCAGTGTTTTTTTTCATCCCGACATCATTTTCGACATCAATATTACCTGATAAAAGATCCTTTATTTTTTACCACAAATTAATGTTACCACTTTCTTTTAAACGACGAAGAAAAGATTCTTGGATTTCAATATCAGAGAACGTTTCGATTACTCGCAAAAGTTTTCGTCGCTTTGTGGATTTTGAACTACTACCATAATCAGTGGAAGATCTTCTACCAGGTAATAATTGATCAATTTTGACAGTAAGTTCAGAAATCAACCATTGTTCGTTTTTTGAATTAAATTTATCCACATTGTAGAGTGCACTCTTCCATTTCTTTTGAAATGTTGGAATAAATAAATTAAGTTTATACTTCAAGGGAATTAAAAGTGCCACACTTATGTCATGTAGCGATTTTACATATTCGAGTAATACTTCTACATTTTTTTGAGGACTAGAAATTAGAAAATCAGAAAGTTTTTTATGAGAAATCCTAAACTCACTCATGTTTGTACATATATAATTATTAAATCAATATGTATACTTGAACAATAGTCAGCAAGCCGAAAATTTTTTTATATAAACCCTAGATAAATATTTAGATCGATAACGTTGGACTGCTTTACGGCTCTTATACTTCGCGGTTCACAATTGTAGTTTCAGTTCCGATTGCCACCTATTGGTCACCAATGGAGCATTATGCGGCCGTGCAACTATACTGTATTCCAACAGTATTTACCTTCTTCGCTAAATGCTTGGCCGAATGTTTGGTTGTAAAATCTAAGAGTTTTGAGTTACAGCATTAAAAGCCACACATGAATATGACTTCAAATGAAAGATTGATGAAAACTCCAACAAAATGCAGGAGCTTTCAATTTGCAATGAATTCTCGTAACACGTTTATTTCAAATTACAATATGCGATAGTGATCATTATATTTTCAATATTTTATTTAACGTGTTCACTAAAGCAACTCAACATATCCTGTATTTTCCTACTAATACGACCTTACTCTATCGCTGCATACAGAACTCGTTGTCAAATATTTATTTATTATATAATAAACAAGGTTCAAAGTCTCACCTTCGTGGAACTTGACAACATCCAAATTCACAATTTCGATATTCGTAACGAGTGCATGCACGATCGAACAATGAATTTTCTACTAAATAGGTTTTACACCAAGGGCAATAAGTTCATGGTGGACCCAACAAATAGAACCTATTAGTTTAGCAGAAACCCCGCTATCGCATATTAGGAGCTTATCTCATAATAGGGGACTTTCCTCTATTAATTAATCAATAACAAATATTTCACTCACACATATACCAGGTGCTTAAAATTATCAAGATGTAAGTATAAATTTAAATGTTCCGTATGCAGAAATATTATTATGTACGTATATTGCTACGTTTTTTCACGTTCTCTTGTCTTTAGTGAACACGTTAAATAAAATATTGAAAATATAATGATCACTATCGCATATTGTAATTTGAAATAAAAGTGTTACGAGAATTCATTGCAAATTGAAAGCTCCTGCATTTTGTTGGAGTTTTCATCAATCTTTCATTTGAAGTCATATTCATGTGTGGCTTTTAATGCTGTAACTCAAAACTCTTAGATTTTACAACCAAACATTCGGCCAAGCATTTAGCGAAGAAGGTAAATACTGTTGGAATACAGTATAGTTGCACGGCCGCATAATGCTCCATTGGTGACCAATAGGTGGCAATCGGAACTGAAACTACAATTGTGAACCGCGAAGTATAAGAGCCGTAAAGCAGTCCAACGTTATCGATCTAAATATTTATCTAGGGTTTATATAAAAAAATTTTCGGCTTGCTGACTATTGTTCAAGTATACATATTGATTTAATAATTATATATGTACAAACATGAGTGAGTTTAGGATTTCTCATAAAAAACTTTCTGATTTTCTAATTTCTAGTCCTCAAAAAAATGTAGAAGTATTACTCGAATATGTAAAATCGCTACATGACATAAGTGTGGCACTTTTAATTCCCTTGAAGTATAAACTTAATTTATTTATTCCAACATTTCAAAAGAAATGGAAGAGTGCACTCTACAATGTGGATAAATTTAATTCAAAAAACGAACAATGGTTGATTTCTGAACTTACTGTCAAAATTGATCAATTATTACCTGGTAGAAGATCTTCCACTGATTATGGTAGTAGTTCAAAATCCACAAAGCGACGAAAACTTTTGCGAGTAATCGAAACGTTCTCTGATATTGAAATCCAAGAATCTTTTCTTCGTCGTTTAAAAGAAAGTGGTAACATTAATTTGTGGTAAAAAATAAAGGATCTTTTATCAGGTAATATTGATGTCGAAAATGATGTCGGGATGAAAAAAAACACTGCTCGACTTAGTGATGATGAAGTGTTAGCCTTAATAGAAGATGCAAAACTTTCAAAATATCAGTATGAAATAATTCGCGAAAAAGCCAAGGCAATAAATTGTGATATCTATCCGAGTTATAAAAGTTTAGAAGAGGCTAGAAAAAGATGTTATCCTTCACAATCAGCATTTACAGTTAGTGAAGATGGGGTCAGTGTCAACTTGCAGGATTTGATGGACCATACAGCATCACGAATTGTACAAATCCCACATGTTTCGGCGAGTCTACGTCAAATTGAGGCTCAAAATATGTCCATCTTTCTGATTTCGAAATTTGGAGGTGACGGAACTTCTGGGCATAATTTGTACAATCAGAGTTTTACTGATTCACGCCACTCTGATAAAAGTATTTTCATGTTTTCCATGGTGCCACTGGTTTTACAGATAGGCAATGATGAAGCTTCAGACACAATTTGGTATAATCCGCATCCAGGGTCAACGAGACTATGTCGCCTCGTAAAATTTATATATAAATCGGAGACGAAAGAGATAACAAAATCTGAAATATCAGATATCCTTAAAGATGTAAATTGTCTAAGACCCTCTGTCGTATATATTAACGAAGGACA
This sequence comes from Temnothorax nylanderi, assembly GCF_030848795.1. NCBI lineage: Eukaryota > Metazoa > Arthropoda > Insecta > Hymenoptera > Formicidae > Temnothorax > Temnothorax nylanderi. The sequence goes on from NW_027249415.1 coordinate 111,920, forward strand.
AACTCGTTGCGAAATCGTGCATAAAATGAGTATGACAATGTTGGATGGTAAGATATGCCAAGCGTTAACCGACACTTCATCTTCAACTTGCTACATTTGCAAAGCAACCCCATCATTAATGAATAACCTTGAAAAACTTAAAGAACTGACAGTAGACGAAAATACGTTTCATTATGGCCTTGCAACACTGCACGCGTGGATCCGCTTCATGGAGGCTATTCTACATATAGCTTACAGACTATCTTTCCAAAAATGGGCAGTAAGACTTGAAGAGGAGAAGAAGTCTATGAGAGCAGCAAAAGAAAGAATACAGAAGGCCTTTAAGGATGAATTAGGATTATTAATAGATATGCCAAAGCAAGGAGTTGGAAATTCAAATAGCGGTAATACCGCTAGACGCTTTTTCGCAAATGAAGAATTAAGTGCTCGAATTACAGGAGTTGATTTGAACTTAATAAAAAGGTTCCATGTAGTACTGCAGGTAATTGCTTGTGGAAGAAGAATCAATGTCGAAAAGTTTCATGAATTTTGTAAACGAACAGCGGAATTGTACGTTGATCTGTATCCGTGGTATTATATGCCCGCCACTGTGCATAAAGTATTAATACACGGCTCTAAAATTATTGAAAAAGCCATTTTACCTATCGGCCAGTTGACGGAAGAAGCGCAAGAAGCGCGAAATAAAGATTTAAAAAGATTTCGCGAATTTAATACGAGAAAGTGTAACAGATTATCAACAAATTTAGACCTTGGCCGAAAATTGCTTCTCTCGTCGGATCCTGTGGTAAATACTTTTCGGAAAATATGGTCGAAAGTTGCGAGTAACCTTCATCCTGACGCTGAAGAATTGTTAGCTGAGTAGAACGCGCACTTGTACACACGCTACATACACACACAACAGAAGAGAGGGTTTGGAGTCTATAAATACTGCGGAAATGACGAACTGCGGGGTCCTTATCTCTTCTGCAACTCCCCCCCCCCAACACACACACACACACACACACACACACACACACACACACACACACACACACACACACACACACACACACACGTGAGAGGCAAGGGGACTCACGCGAATAAAGCACCCCAAAAAGATCAGATACCTGCCACGTCCATGTCGTTGATCTTGGGTAACGCGAAGAGCAGGAAACACACGCAATTATAATAAAAGTAGAAAATATTTAACCATGGGTACATTTTTTTATTCCTGTTTTTTTCTGCAGTAAGAAATGAGCAACAAATTACCAAGCATTTACTTTTTGGTTTTTATGCGTCTAAATATAAATTTACACTGGTCACTATTACGTACACGGTTACTATTAGATACAATTTTTTTTATTTCTATTTTTTCTGTAGCAAAAAATGCAGCACGCTCGCTCGCATGCGCGCGAATGTTTTTATTTGATAAATAAAATAAATAAAAATATATTTAATAACGAAACAAACTTATATTGAAGTACTTTGGCACATTTTTGTGTTTTCGGGCGCCATATTGAGTCGTTCATTTTGAATTTTGAAAATCGGGCCTGAGGAGTCTCTTCGAAATTTAAAGAGCTTTAATTAAAAAAAAAAATACATTGAAATCGGTTGAAAATTAAGACCTGTGGAACTTTTTGAACCAAAAAATTCGCTTTTGCCCCACTGTGCGACGCTACGCCCAGGAATTGCCGTACTTGCTTAACTGTCTGCGGCCGAGGCCATTGGGCGACTGCTCGGACCTTCTCTGGGTCGGTACGGATCCCTTCGCGGTCGACGATGTGCCCGAGATATTGTAGGCTGTCTACGCAGAATTTGCATTTGGCCGGGTTGAGCCGTAAGTTCGCGGCGCGGAGGCGGTGGAAAACTTCGCGCAGTATGCGGAGGTGTTCCTCGAACGTCTTCGTGATTATAATGATATCGTCGAGATACACGAACACGTGTGGCTCGAGTTCCGGCCCGAGCACGGTATCCAGTAGCCGTTGGAACGTCGCGGGGGCGGAGTGTAAACCGAAGGGCATGACTTTGAAGTGGAAGAGCCCCTTCCCGGGTACGGTGAATGCGGTGATCGGTCGGCTTGCCGGGGTGAGGGGGACCTGCCAGTACCCGCTCTTAAGGTCGAGCGTAGTCAGGTATTTCGCTCCTCGTAATTTGTCGAGCGTCGCGGTGATTTGGGGGAGGGGGTAGGCGTCGGTCTCGGTCGCGTCGTTAACCCGGCGGAAATCGATGCAAAATCGGTGGCTCCCGTCTTTTTTTCGTACCACAACGACCGGGGAACTCCATGCGCTTTTCGAGCGCTCGATCACCCCCTCCTGTTCCATTTTTTCGACTTCGGCGTTAATGATGGCCTGCATGGCCGGGTTGCGCGGTCGGTACCGCTGCTTAATCGGCTCGCGGTTCGTTTTGACGCGGATGTGGTGGGCGGTTTTGTCGGTTGGCCCGGTTATCTGATCGAAGAGGGGGAGTTCTTCTGCGAGGAACGCTCGGAGCCTCTCCTCCTCGGTCGGGGTTCGCGGGGCGATGCCCTCGGTCATCGCGGTGGCGGGTGTCTGGCTGCGGTGACTCGCGGTGGCCGGCGCGGGAATGGCGTGGCCGAGTTTGGCCCAAAAATCTACCCCGAGTAACATCGCGTTTTTCAGGTTCGGCATAATCGTGAACGAGTGCCAGACGGTCTTGCCGGCGGTCTGAATCGGCAATCGGACGCGGCCGGGCAGCGTTATTAGTTGCCCGTTGGCCAACTGAACTTGGCCTTCGTCCGGCGTTACGGGGAAACCGAGGGTTTGCGCGAGCCGAGCGGTGTGCTCGTTGACGAACGATATGTCTGAGCCAGTGTCTAGTAGGGCCTCTAACGGGCGGTCGCGGATGCGCGTTTTTAGGTGCGGCCGGGGCGTGAATCTTACGGGGAAGACCGGGGGGCGGCCGGCGTTTCCGCGGTCCCGGTTTCGTTTCCCGGCGGCGGGTGACAATCTTTTGTCAGTACGCCGTCCTTGCCGCATTGTGAGCAAAACTTCCGGGCGGGGCGTCGGCAGTCGAAGCGCGTGTGTCCGCGTTGCTTGCAACGCCAGCAGCACTCGCTTTGACTGTACACGGCGGCGGTGACCGGGGGGTCGGTGGCGGTGCTCTTCGCGACGGTGCGCTTTTTGCAATTCTGCTGCAATCGTTCGAACTCGCCTGCTCGTTGCTGCAGTTCCCGGGGGCCGCGGACGTCGCTTCGCCAGATACGGTTTTGATAATCGGGGTGCATGTTCTCGTAGAGCTGCTCGACCTGCTCTTCGGTCGAGTAGCCCCCTGCCCTACGCATGAGGGTCAGCATCTGTGTCGCGTATTTCACATACGGTTTCCCGTCTTTCTGTACGCGGTCGCGGATTTCATTTACCAGTTGCAGTCGGTATCGTCGCAGCAGGAATGTCTCTTTAAAATCGGCGATGAAATCCCCCCAGGTCACCCATCCGTCGCGGTTGTTACGGTACCACAGGAGGGCGTCCCCTTTTAGGAGTTCGAGCAGCCCGCGGAGCCAGTGGTCATCGTAGAATCCGTACGCGGCGCGGAGCTCGTCGATCCGTTCTAGGAATGCCCATGGGTCCTTCCCGTCGAAGTGGAGGCCCCATTTTCGCATTTGGTTCATTATCTGGGTGGTGGGGGGGGGGCGGGGTCCGCCGGGCGGTCGGCTGGAATTATCGTTACGGGGGATGCCGGTATTCCGGTGGGTACGGTCAGCGTTATTGGGGGCGCGTCTGACGCGTTTGTCGGTCTTCCGGTGGGCACGGTCAGAGTTAGCGGGGGGGTGTCGGACGCGTCCGCCTGGAACTGCTCGGGGTGGGCGTCGATAAATCGATTTAATCGGCGGCGTAGATCGTCGAGATTGCCCTCGGTGTCGAGTCCGAGTGAGTTTAGTTCGGTTATCAAGTCGGCCTTATTTAATCTATAGAAATACTCCTTCATTTTGCCGGTTTCCTGGGTCCGTTCCTTACGGTCAGGTCCCTGTTCGGGCGCCATAAAACAACCTTCGTTCGAAACGCGGATCTAGCTCGCGGCTGGGCTGGGTTCGAAGGAGGTGCGGAGGAACGGACGCGCGGTGAGGTTCGGCAAAATGAAGTGTATCGTGGTTAACAACTAACGTGACAGAATTTATTATATAATGGACGGTCGCGATATTTACAGCGGATTGAGCGCACAGTGTAACAGTCGCGGTATGCACAACGGCGCGGTGAGCGCAGGACGCAGAGTCGGGGCGCACGCGGTGCGCGCGGGAGTGCACGCGGGTGGTGATCGTGACGGGCGATCGGCGTGTGACGGGTGGCGCGAGGTAAGGCGCGGGGCGCACGGGCGCGGGTACGGCGGCGAAATCGCTGCAATCCGGTGCGTTCGGTGGCAGGCGTATCCGGTGAGAAGCGCTCGGTGGAGACAGAGAAGCGCTCTGCCCCCGTTCGGATACTTCGTGCGCAAGGACGCCGGTCGGGTACCGAGAAGCGCTCGGGGAAGATAGAGTATGCCAGAGGCTCTCTACCTTCGTCCTGACTAGCGGGCGCGGGGTGTAGGAGCGCCGGTCGTCTGACGAGAATCGCTCGGCGAAGACAGAGAATGCCGGGGGCGCTCTACCTTCGTTCTGACTCGCGGGGATGCGGTGGAAGAAAGCCGGCCGTCGATCGAGAATCACTCGGCGAAGACAGAGAATGCCGGAGGCTCTCTACCCTCGTTCTGACGTGCGGGCGCGGTGTGGAAGAAAGCTTGTCGTCTCTCGAGAATCGCTCGGCGAAGACAGAGAATGCCGGAGGCGCTCTACCCTCGTTCTGACTTGCTAGAAAGATGCGGGAATTCAGGATCGGTGCGGTCGGTCGGAGCGGTGATCAGGAAATCGCATTTAGCGTTAAAAACGCTCGTCTTTTATACCCGGCGCGGCGGCGTTACGCAGTGGCGGGGGTAGCGACGGCGATCGCGAGCGCCGGGATGGTGCGGCGGAATGGCCGGAAAATACGGCGTCCCGACGCCGCGATCGCGTTCGGCGGTCTTCGGTTGCGGTCGGCACCGCTCGGCGCGTTGAGGCGGTTGCCGCGGCAAGTCCGTTCGCAGGCTTCCTAACGCTACGATGAATGGTTTAAAATACGGTGGGCACACCGTGCCCGTTCCTCGCCCGGCGGATGGTCGGCCGGGCGGTCTCGGCGGGATGTTATGCCGGAACGATGCATCTTTGGGGGTGCATCGTTACAAAATGATTATTCAATATATATTTATATTTGTCCCTTTCCTACGCAAAACCATGTATGTCTTTTGCACATACTAATTCCAGAAAAGGTTTTTAAATTAATTTCAAGCAAAAGCAAATAAAACAGTTTGTTTTCGCTTAGAATTAATTTAAAAACCTTTTCTGGAATTAGTATGTACAAAAGGCAAATTATAAATTAATTAATATACAATAAAATGTACGATAACGGTTACACTGCAGTTATATAACAAAAATGCTTTAAAGTATATTACTGCTATATAAATGTTATATAACATCGCTATATTTAGGGGAGACCGGGGCTAAAAGGTCAACGGGGTTGAAGCGTCAAATCAAATATCTCGGAACCTGTATATTGTGTGAACTCGCTATTAACATTGTAAACGCTGCTTATGGTACCCATGTGACCAACGGAGTTTCGGCAGGTTACCTGCCGTATTATGATTTTTACGAGGGCAATCGTGTTTTCGGAAGGTGAAAGTTACATTTTCTGCGCGTGGAAATTTTGTAATATCTGCAATAATATTTGCTCTCCAAATCTCGAGGTACGTGATTATAAAGAGTAATGCATGCTGAACACGAATCCAGTGTAGTTTTTTTCATTATCGTTGATGTCTAATATTTCGTGGGCGATCAAACCTGAAACTCGTGTTTGGGGCTAATCGGTCAGTAAGCAGTCCAGATGCATTTCCAAGGCATTTCCGGGCATTTCCAGGCTCATTGCATATGGAATATGGATGAGACGGGAATTACAACCGTTCAGACACCGAATAGAGTCATCGGACGTCGAGGAGTGAAACAAGTCGGGCGAGTGACTTCTGCGGAAAGAGGAACCCTCGTAACTATTTTTGACGTAGAACTACGTCTTTGTCGACAGTAAGGAGGGGTATAAGGGGGGGGGGGGTAAATCTAGGCACAGCCTGCAACGAATGCAACGAAAATATGTCACACTTTGAACGTTTGTATCTTCGAAACTAATAATCGTAGAGTAATCATTGACATCTCATTTTAAAGCTTAAGAAGTCCCATTTATGATAAATCCAGCCTGAACTCTCTATTTCTTCTCGTTTAGATATAGTAGCGTTAGAAAGTTTAGCTAAATTTCTCGTAGATGTAACGAAAACATGTCACACTTTGAACGTTTATATCTTCGAAACTAATAATCGTAGACTAATAAATGACATCTCATTTTAAAGCTTAAGAAGTTCCATTTATGATAAAACAAGACCGAACTCTCTATTTATAACCGATTTTCTTGAAATGGAATTATTATAAGAGATTTTTCTCGAAAAATATTAAAGGAAAATATACTTTATTATATAGTTTTTGAAAGCTCTCAATGTAAGCTAAATGTTTTCGCAATTTAATAAATAAATAAATGAATGAATAAATGGATGAATGGATTTAATAAATAAATAAATAAATGAATTAATAAATGGGTGAATGGATGAATGGATGAATGGGTGAATGGATTTAATAAATAAATAAATAAATGAATGAATGAATGAATAAATGAATGGATGAATGAATGAATGGATGAATGGGTGAATGGATGAATGGGTGAATGGATGAATGGATTTAATAAATAAATGAATGAATGGATGAATGGATGAATGGATAAATGGATGAATGGATGAATGAATGAATGAATAAATGAATGGATGAATGGATGAATGGATGAATGGGTAAATGGATGAATGGATTTAATAAATAAATGAATGAATGGATGAATGGATGAATGGATGAATGGATGAATGGATGAATGGATAAATGGATGAATGGATAAATGGATGAATGGATGAATGGATGAATGAATGAATGAATAAATGAATGGATGAATGGATGAATGGGTGAATGGATGAATGGGTGAATGGATGAATGGATTTAATAAATAAATGAATGAATGCATTGCCTATATCGCCCTTGTCACACTTTGAACGTCACACTTTGAACGTTTGTATCTTCGAAACTAATAATCGTAGAATAATAAATAATATCTCATTTTAAAGCTTAAGAAGTCCCATTTATGATAAGACAAGTCGGAACCCTTTATTTCTTACCTCTTCGATACAGCAGCGTTAGAAAGTTTAACTAAATTTTTTGTCGATGCAACGAAAATATGTTATACTTTGAACGTTTGTATCTTCGAAACTACGTCAACTATCAATAATGATAAATTCAGCGCTACAGCCCTGTGTAGAACTTGGCCTCTCTTGATCACGAATACTTTAACATGAAATAATGACAGTTCGTAGTTCTACGTGTTGCTTGCGGCACAGTTGTTACTGTGCCCATTTCTTTTTTAATAATGTTTCGCATAAAAATTTTAAATAAATTTTTATATTTTTCTCTTAAAAAACAATTATTAAAATGTATCCTATCATTTTTCAGGATTAGATGTACGTATATGTATTAAAAATGCAGTGTGACGTTTAAACCCCGGCATTTTTAAGATTTCAATTTTTCCACCGTTGTCGTTTTTGCTCTATACCGGTTAAACAAAGCGACGTAGACAAAAATTTCCTATATAAATTTTGTAGCTAAAGGTTCACTCTTTACAGTGGTATACCGCATTTAACTAAAATTATTTATTTTGTTGTTAAAAATCGGCACCAAAAAAAATGACCTTTTAGCCCCGGTCTCCCCTATATTATATAACTGCAATAATCCATATATGCGAAATTACAACTAACGTCTGCATAACTGTTACGATTGTGTTATATAGCGTGTTACATTTCGTTATATACTGGCAATATAATCGTTATATATCTGTGTTTGCTGGGTATTATTATTATTATTATTACGATAAAATATAATTTAAAAGTATCTCATATATATCTGAAATACTTTTAAAGTATCTGAGTATCTGTATCTATTGTATATACATTTTTAATTTGTGTATTTGTATCTGTATCTAGATACGTTTTTTCAGTACTAGCTGATAGAACCTTTACCGACAGTTGATTACCACAGATTAGCCAAGTGTCAATTGTCGTTGTAACGCCTGCCTATTCTGTATAAGTAGGCAGTCAGTTATTTGTCAGTGTTGGCCGAGTACTGGCTGACAGAACTTTGACCGACAGTTGGCTGCCCTACGTTGGCCAAGCGTTGACCTTTATCACAACGCCTGCCTATCCTGTATAGGTAGGCAGTCAGTTATTTGCCACTGTTGGTCGAGTACTGGCTGACAGAACTCTGGCCGACAGTTGGCTGTCCTACGTTGGCCAAGCGTTGGCCTTCATCACAACGCCTGCCTATCCTGTATAGGTAGGCAGTCAGTTATTTGCCACTGTTGGTCGAGTACTGGCTGACAGAACTCTGGCCGACAGTTGGCTGCCCTACGTTGGCCAAGCGTTGGCCTTCATTACAACGCCTGCCTATCCTGTATAGGCAGGCAGTCAGTTATTTGCCACTGTTGGTCGAGTACTGACTGACAGAACTCTGGCCGACAGTTGGCTGCCCTACGTTGGCCAAGCGTTGGCCTTCATCACAACGCCTGCCTATCCTGTATAGGTAGGCAGTCAGTTATTTGCCACTGTTGGTCGAGTACTGGCTGACAGAACTCTGGCCGACAGTTGGCTGTCCTACGTTGGCCAAGCGTTGGCCTTCATCACAACGCCTGCCTATCCTGTATAGGTAGGCAGTCAGTTATTTGCCACTGTTGGTCGAGTATTGGCTGACAGAACTTTGGCCGACAGTTGACTGCCCTACGTTGGCCAAGCGTCGGCCTTCGTTGTAACGCCTGACTATTCAACAACCAGTAAATTGCCAATGATGGACCAGTATTGGCTGACAGATTCTTGGCCAATGGTTAAACGCCCTAGCTCCGGCCAAGCCTTGGCTTCCTTGCCACTACGGGCAATTCCTACATGCGGAATATCTGCGATTGGACGGACTTCATTCCGCCAATTCCGCATTGCGCATACGTTCCGTACCATGGGATCGCACCATAAGGGTGCCATTACATGGAGCGCGGAAACGCGGAAACGCGGAAGCGCGGAAGACAAAATTTACTAGATTTCCGTCGATCCGTTCCGTTCATTTGGTTGCCTTATATTACATGGAGCACAATTTGCGCGGAAAAGCGGAATAGGGAATTATAAAATAAGAATGTTTAGCGGTATTTATTGATTAAAATGCTTGTATTCAATAAATAAACTGAAAAGATAAGCATACTAATACAAATTGCAATGAATTAAGTCAACACACATTTAATAAAGGAATATAAATGTCTAGTTATCACCATATTGTTCCGCTTTTCCGCGCAAATTGTGCTCCATGTAATATAAGGAGAAATAAACTTGCGGAACGAGCGCGTCAAATGTTCGTTCTTTTTCTCTGTACTGTACAAATACTATAATATACTTAATACTCAATACTCAAATACTTACTGGACCGTTTATTATAAACGTTTTACATTTCTTTATATACTTGTTTAGCACTTCTTGGCACACACACACGAAACACGCATAAATTCCGCTGTTCCGCTCAAATGGGATAGAAAGAAGCGACGGAAACGCTGAATCTAGTTACTTTCTTTCCGCGTTTCCGTGTTTCCGCGTTTCCGCGCTCCATGTAATGGCACCCTTAAGCCTTGTGTCCACGATGCTAGAAATCGCTCCGAGATCTCGGACCGAGAAAAAATTGACCAATCATATTTAAATAATTCGGCAATTGACCAATGCGATTGGTTAATTCTTTCTCCGTCCGAGATCTCGGAGCGATTTCTAGCATCGTGGACACAAGGCTTAAGCCTTGTGTACACGATACTAGAAATCGGTTCAAGTTTCGGTTTAAGCCAATCAACTTGCAGCTCTTACAGAAAAGGAGCAGTTTTATTGGCTTAAACCGAAACTCGGACCGATTTCTAGTATCGTGTACACAAGGCTTTATAAGGGCCCGGACACACACTTTTTCGTAACAGTAAAGCCCCTTGCACAATAGGCGATAGCGATAGCGATAGCGACAGCGACAAGGTTGCCGACAAAGCTATACCTTTGTCGGCAACTTTGTCGCTGTCGCTATCGCTATCGCTATCGCCTATTGTGCAAGAGGCTTAAGGCTGAGTTTCCACTGAGCGCGTCACGCGTCGCGTCATTCGTCGCAACCAATCAAAACATCTTATTTTATTACATTATTTGTGACGGGATGTTTAGATTGATTAACGACAGACGGGCGTACGTTCTTGATTCAAGCAACGCGATTGGTCGAAACTTTACTGTTATGCTGGGTCTACAATGCGAGTCGCAAAGTCGTGAGTCGCAAGAATTGACCAATCACAGTCGAATTTGAGGAGAATAATCGACTGTGATTGGTCAATTCTTGCGACTCACAACTTTGCGACTCGCATTGTAGACCCAGCAATACTGTTACGAAAAAGTGTGTGTCCGGGCCCTAAGGGCCTTGGCAATAGAAAAACTTAAGCAGTAAAACTTAAGGCCATTGCACGTAACAAAGTTTTAGTCATAATCGTAAGGCCGTAAGAAAATAGACCAATCACATTCGATTATTCTTCGAGCTCAAGGAGAATAATCGACTGTGATTGGTCTATTTTCTTACGGCCTTACGATTATGACTAAAACTTTGTTACGTGCAATGGCCTTTAAGCAGTAAGAAATCAACGGTATGGATTCGCTACCGCTTAGGGCCGTGCCTTAAGGCTATTCTACAATTGCGTAAACGTAGGGTTGTAGGAGTACGGCTGTACGTTCCCGATTCAAGCAACGCGATTGGTCGAAACTTTACTGTTACTGTTACGAAAAAGTGTGTGTCCGGGCCCTTACAACCGCGGTACCGCTTTACAACCACGCCGTACAACACTCTTATGCCCGATCTACAATAGCTGTAGTAAGCCTCAAGATGTAAGAAATTGACCAATTACAGGCGAATGTGAGGAGAATAATCGACTGTGATTGGCCAATTTCTTACATCTTGAGGCTTACTACAGCTTACTACATCCATTGTAGATCGGGTCTTACAACTACTTACGACCACGTTTACGCAATTGTAGAATAGCCTTTAAGTTCTTGACTGTGATTGGCTGATTTGCTTACTGCTTGAGTTTTACTGCTTAAGTTTTTCTATGTGCCACGGCCTTAAGTCCCAGTCCGTGATACACCCTGGGCACAGTATAAGGATATACAGTAGGGACAAAGCATGTCGGCACCTTTGATCTTTTTCAGCTGACTTTTCAGGGTCCGCCATGTTCTTGGGCTGCTAGTAGCGTATCAATAGTATTAGGAACCCCTGTCATTAATGAATCTTTTTAACTTTTACAAATTATAATAAAATAAATGGATATGTAAAGGAGAGGTAAATAAATTATATCTTATAATAACTAATTATAGTGTGTAAAATAACTATAGCTATTATTATTATATAAAATGTTATTTAAAGTTTAAAATAAAGTAATAAAATTTATAGAATTATAATAATTATATAATTTATATAATTTATATAATTACAAAATTTAAAACATTTTAATATTATAAAATTAAAATAAAATTATTTAAAATTTTAAACAAAAATAATTATATTTTTAGAAAAAAACTTAAAATTTTTAGAACTCAACATGTTATCTGTAATCACAAATTTACCTGTAAATAATAAAAATCTTATTCAATATATATGTAGTTTTCTTTAAAAAAAAATGTTTACACATTTGTTAGCGAAATAAGCAAAATCTTTATTAATATAAGAATTTGGTATACACAAAGTTACAAAAAATTGTTTTTATTCTGTTGTCTATAACTGTGTTTTAAAATTCACTGCTAGCGCTGAAAATCTGTATGGTATACGTGTGTACTATAGATTACACAGCTTACATTAAATATTCTATATTACTTGTTTTGCCAAATAAGTAATTTATTTTTACTGCTCCTAGCTTTAAAGTTTCTATTGATAAATTTCAAAGTAAAATATAATCTCATACGTGCAAATAAATGTATTACGTAATTATACGGAAAATTTTTACATGGATGTTTAAAATTAATTTTTTTATACTCTACCACAAAGTTGTTTACAACATTATTTTGTATAACAAATTCTTCGAATCTTTCAAAAAATATTCTGTTCATTTGACTAACAAAATGTAGAAAAGTTTCAGCTGGCATATGGGGACGGCGACATGACAAGCTCAGCGCAGAGGGCAGCACCAAAAATGGAGACTTGTCATAATGTTTACGTTTAATGAGTAGAGAAGTTTGGAGAATTTTTTAACATGCCGGGGGAATGTGTGTGGCATATGGATGTAAAAATAAGGGAGGGCATCGGTTCCCGAGGGACAAGATGATGAAAAATCGGTGGATCACTGCTTTAAAACGCGATTTATGTCCGAATACAAATTCGCTTTGCACAAACCAATTTAGACCTGAGGATTATATTACCACCGGCTTTGAAAGTAGTGAGTTTACAATAAAATTAATAGACATATAATGAAACATATGTTTAGTCGCAAATTTGTATTCGGACATAAATCCTCGCGTTTTATAGCAGTGATGATCCACCGTTTATTTTTCATCATCTTGTCATTCTTGTCCCTCGGGAACCGATGCCCTCCCTTATTTTTACATCCATATGCCACACACATTCCCGGCATGTTAAAAAATTCCGAAATATTCACGTTTATGTACACAGATTTTCTCGTTAACGATATGCTCGGTACTCGGTGACAGCTCGGTGTGTCTTCAATTTTGCTAGCGCTTCTAGCGGCTAAGAGTGGCACGCGCCGTCCCCATACAATGACCCAAATGGTGCATCGTGTTACCAGTTGTTCGCGAAATCGCTGATATTTCCCGACGATGGAAGCGGGATGAGAAGGACGTGCGTGGAGGGTGTCAACGAATTATTTCTTTGTTTAATGTAACTCAGACCACAGTCTGAGCCGTCTTTAATGCGTCAAAATATGTACAATCTGACCTGAGAAACGATGAGCGGTGTATAAATGAGAAGTCTTTGATGCGCGAGACAATTATATGAATTGCCTCGCTCGTGGTGATTCGCCCGTGAGCCGTTGAGGCACGTGGCGGTCGGCACTCGCGCACGTGTGAGCCTGAGTCGTCGTGTTGATGTACCAGAGCTGGATGAGCGGTCTCTTTACATGTTAAAGTATCTCGGCAGCTTCAATCACTGCGATGGGCACTTTGTCCGTATTTCCACTCGAGAAACGCACAGAGCACACGTCGTACGTCTACTCACAGCACGGACATCTTTTTCTCTCTGCTCCGCGAGGGAGAAATTGGCGATGAGCGCGCCCGTGCTTCCGCAAGCTGCCGCGTCGATCCGGCCTGTCGATACCCGATCGATGCTGCCATCTGATGCGATGGCGCAACGCGATAACGGAATCTCGAACATTCCGCCCGCCATCAGCAACCTTGTTGATGATTCCTTACTCTTGATCCTTTATCCTGATGAAATGGGTAATATGGCAAGCTTGGCAATGGGCCGGGTGAGCGTCGTGGTGGCCGTCTTGAGGGTAACCACCCTAGTAAGTCCATCCTTTCCGGGGTGCAAAGCCGTCACTCTTGCGAGTGGCCATTTGCACGGTGGAGAGCGTTCGTCGGTGAGTAGCACGATAGAACCCACCTTGATGTTGTTGTTAGGATGATGCCACTTGGATATCGCCTGCTGGCGTTGCAGATAATGCGCCGACCATTGCGCCCAAAAATGTTGAACATGCTGCTGGATGAGCTGCCACCGAGATAGTCGCGAGGTTGCCAGGTCGATCAGAGATGGCTCGGGTATGGTAGTGAGTGGACCTCCAATGAGAAAATGACCTGGGGTGAGCGCTGAGACGTCTTCAGAGTCGTCGCTCAACGGTTCCAAAGGCCTTGAGTTGAGAATGGCTTCGATTTGCGTAAGCAACGTTGTTAGTTCTTCCGTCGTGAGTAGAGTCTCCCCGATAGTCCGTCTCAAATGAAACTTCACGGACTTTACAACCGCCTCCCACTTGCCCCCCATGTGTGGAGCACCTGGTGGGTTGAACTCCCATCTTATGCCGTCAAGTTGCAAAACTTGAGCAATCCGTTGATGCTCTTGAGCGCCTTGGACGAACATTTTTTTGAGCGCGGCGTCTGCTCCAATGAAAGTTGTCCCGCAGTCCGAGTACATGGTCTGAGCAATTCCCCTTCTCGCTGAAAATCTTCGGAAGGCTGCTATGAATCCTTCTGATGAGTAGTTACTGACTACTTCGAGGTGAATTGCGGAGGTGGAGAAGCAGACGAACACACAGATCCATCCCTTGTATGTTTTGGCACCTCGTCCCTTCCATGTCTTGATGGTGAGCGGTCCGGCATAGTCGACTCCTGTATGAGCAAACGGACGTGACGGCGTAACCCGAGAGAGAGGTAGTTGGCCCATCAGTTGATGAGCACGGATCCCCCTCTGCCGAGCACACATGACACACCGTAAGATATGAGACTTCACCGGAGCCCGTCCGCCGATGATCCAATATTGTTGCCTGACATGAGCCAATGTCAGCTGTGTTCCTCCATGTAGGGTACGCAAATGGGCGTGGGCGATGATTAAAGTTGAGAACCGTGAGTGGCGAGGTAGAATCGCCTGATGTTTGTTGTCTAGAGCTAGTGCTGATTGGTTGAGGCGGCCGCCAACTCGGATAACCCCTTGAGCGTCTATGTACGCAGTCAATCGACTGAATGCGTGAGTGGGTGGTAGTCTCGAATTGGTCGTGAGCATCTTGATCTCATGCGTGAAGTATGCCGCTTGAGTAGCCTTGATCCAGAATAGTCTGGCCTTCTCCAAAGCTGAGTGCAAGTCCAGTGACTTGGCTCGGCGCTTTCTCAAAAGAGAGATAAACCTGAAACAGAGAGCTGTTACTTTCAATAATTTATTGAGGGTTGAGTACCTATATATGAGGTCCCAGTGGTAGTCCGACTGAGATGCCGCTGCATGTAGCGCAATGCCAGGACGGGCCTCACTGCAGCTCAACTCGTCCGACAGCGCGGGTTGTGATGGCCATGCTTCAGGTGTGAGTGTCCACGGTGGTCCCGTCCACCATAATGAGTGGCTTTGGAGTTGAGAAGTAGTCAATCCTCGTGATGCGCAATCGGCTGGATTGGATGTACCAGGTACGTATCTCCAGTGTGCCTTTGCAGTGAGATCTTGAATCTGAGAAACTCGGTTTCTCACAAAATCCTTCCAGCGCGATGCATGAGATTTGATCCACGTGAGTGTCACAACAGAGTCCGTCCACAAGTGAATTGCTGTAACGTTCAACTTCAAGGTGGCTTGAACGTATCGCATGAGCCTTGAGAGCAGCAGTGCTGCGGTGAGTTCAAGTTTCGGGATGGTGAGCCGTTTGAGCGGTGCTACCTTAGTTTTGGAGCACACCAATGAAATCGTGGCGCCGTTAGAGCTGCGGACGGTGATATATACGACTGCAGCCATTGCTAGTTGAGAAGCATCAGAAAAGCCGTGAAATTCCACTGACGAGGTATTCCATGTGTTATACCATCGAGGTATTGAGATCTTGCTTAAGCTGGTGAGTTCCTTTCTGATGATGAGCCACCGTGATGAGAGCTGGGATGGCAGTGGTTCATCCCATCGGAGCTTATGAAGCCACAGCTCCTGCAAGAGCATCTTCGCCTTGATCACTACTGGTGATGCAAAGCCTAGTGGATCGAATATCTGAGCCACTTCAGACAAAACGAGGCGTTTGGTGAAATGATTGGTGTGCAATGAGATCCTGGTTGAGAATGTGAATGAATCCTTGTAAGGAAGCCATTTTAATCCGAGTATTTTGGTTGTGCAATCGTCAAATGCAATTTGTGAGCCTTGGTCCTTTTCTGCTTGAACCGCAGTGAGCACATCTTGATGAGTCGCGTGCCACTTTGATAATGGAAAACCGCCCGCCATGCACAAACTCTTTAGTTGCAATGCAATTTTTATTACCTGCTGAACTGTGTCGGCGCCTCCAAAAGTGTCGTCAACATATCGACCCTCAGTGAGTGGCGGCACTGCAAGGGGAAACTTGTGGCCTTCATCCTTCACCAGTTGCAGCAGTGTTCGCACTGCTAAGAACGGGGCACCCTTGGTACCATACGTGACCGTTGTTAGATAATTTTCCACTTCCTTGAGTTGTTTGTCTATCCAGAGGACCCGTTGTAAATTCCAGTCATCCTTATGTACGTTGATTTGCCTGTACATTTTGGTGATGTCAGTTGCCACTAAATGCCGAAACTGCCGAATCCAGAGCAAAACGTCTGTGACGTCTAAATGCAACTTGGCTCCCGTGTACATGAGATCATTAAGTGAGCGACCGGAAGTAGATGCACTCGAGCCATTAAACACCACACGTAATTTTGTGGTTGCACTGTCTGGTTTGAGCACGCCGTGATGTGGCAAGTAATATTGCGCGTGCTGGCTGGAAACGGGTGAAGCCTCCGTCATGTGATTGAGCTCTCGATATTCTGTCATGAACTGATGATACAGGCGTCGATAGTTGTCATCTCGTGCGAATCTTCTTAGTAAGCCCTGCAGGCATCGATGCGCAGTGTGATACGAATCCCCAAGAGTATCAGGTGATGATTTTAACGGAAGTCGAACCGTGTATCGCCCTGTTGAGTCCCGCGAAACAGTGCTCTTGTAATATTCTTCACATCTTTTCTTCACATCTCGTCAGGCGTAAGATCATGAGTGTTACTTGCAGGCACTTCTTCTTGTGTCCAGAATTTCGCCAGCAACTCGTCGAGAGCATCGTCTTTCTCCTGAATCGAGGCATGATACACTGCAGCAGATGCCGATGATGATGTGTCAACAGGTCCGAGAACGAGCCATCCAAAAATTGAGAGCTGCGCAATTGGCATCCATGGATCTTGTTTGATGATGTTGGGCTTGATGATCTGCCCATATGAGTCAGCTCCAATGATGATATCCACTGGCCGTGGTGTGAGAAAGTCTGGATCGGCCAAGATTAACTTGGTGAGATGCGGCCATTCCTGTGGTGCAGCGTTGAATGATGGCAAGATGTTGGTTAACGTCTGCAGAATGTGAGCTTGAATGATGACGTCTAATCTTGAGTGAAGTGAGCGGAGCTGGAGTGAGGCAATTCTGATGTGCACTTGTCGGCCGGCAGCTCGAGCAATGGCGGGGTCTTCCCACCCGTCCCGGTTTTGGCGGGATCCGTCATGATGAGCCGCCCCTGAGCTGCACACGATGAGAAACCTGAGAAACGTCGAGACACGTGTAAGAAATGCTGCACGAGACGAGAACGTTCGAGGAACGCGAGAGAAAAGCGCTATGCGAAGCGAGAGTCATGTATTGAGCACGTGATACTGTTTATGTGACACTCGCGAGGGCGCGTGAACACTTGTGTAACACTCGCGAGCGCGCGTGAGAATGTCTGTACTTCACTCGCGAAAGCGCGATAATGTCTACGTGGCACATCGCGAAGGGCATGCCCTTTTCACATGATCTGTGTCTGAGTTACACCATAAGTTCCACGCATCCGGCTCGAAGGACCAAATGTTCGCGAAATCGCTGATATTTCCCGACGATGGAAGCGGGATGAGAAGGACGTGCGTGGAGGGTGTCAACGAATTATTTCTTTGTTTAATGTAACTCAGACCACAGTCTGAGCCGTCTTTAATGCGTCAAAATATGTACAATCTGACCTGAGAAACGATGAGCGGTGTATAAATGAGAAGTCTTTGATGCGCGAGACAATTATATGAATTGCCTCGCTCGTGGTGATTCGCCCGTGAGCCGTTGAGGCACGTGGCGGTCGGCATTCGCGCACGTGTGAGCCTGAGTCGTCGTGTTGATGTACCAGAGCTGGATGAGCGGTCTCTTTACACGTTAAAGTATCTCGGCAGCTTCAATCACTGCGATGGGCACTTTGTCCGTATTTCCACTCGAGAAACGCACAGAGCACACGTCGTACGTCTACTCACAGCACGGACATCTTTTTCTCTCTGCTCCGCGAGGGAGAAATTGGCGATGAGCGCGCCCGTGCTTCCGCAAGCTGCCGCGTCGATCCGGCCTGTCGATACCCGATCGATGCTGCCATCTGATGCGATGGCGCAACGCGATAACGGAATCTCGAACACCAGTGTAGGCTTTAAAATGAGAATATAATGTTCTATCGTCAACATGCTGTTGATTTGTAGCATATGAAGTACAAACATCACAAGTATGTTTTGCAAGACATTTTTTTATAAGAAAATCGCATATATACTGAATTGAATTTTGTTCCAAAATATCACATTCTTGATAATCTTTACTATGTACAGGTAAATCTTCTGGTAACACGTCAATAATTTCTGTTTCTTCATACGATTGATGAAAATTGCGAAATTGTAAAAGTGTTTCACTAAAATCTGCAGCACAATTTTCACCTCCATTATGAAATAGTCTCGTACAGAACAATTTTTTGAATGATCTAATAAACTGAATAGGTGTTGGATTTACACAATTTCCATTTTGTTGTCGTAAGTAGCCAAAAGTATTTTCAAGAGCATCTTGATTAATTCTACGAGTTAAAAGGAATTGATAACCCTTTTGATGCAAGAAATCCCATAACAGCATGATAGCGTTTATTGTTATTTTCCAACCTTGAATCGACTTTATAGAATGAGTTATATCTTTACCAGTTTTCTTGTTTTTAACTACTACATTATCTAAAAAGTTTAAACATTCAAGCATAAAACTTTCTTGTTCTGGTGTACCTTTGTATGGTTTATTAAACTCTTTTTTTGATCTTAATCCTGATGAATTAAGTATATCAAAAAGCTTATCGAATTTTTCTATAAATTTTACTGTTCCCATAGCTTCTTTAGGCAATTTTCCAAAATATATATACGTTGACATTGCAGAAGAAAGTGAATAACTAACTACTTGCGTAGCGTATTTCACTTTCATTTTTTCAAAGTTTGTTGGTTGTATATGAGCGTCAGTTAATTTAGGACATAATCGATTTGCCTTTGTTTTGTCATTATTATAAAAGTCTGATAACTTCCAGGAAGTAAAATCGTTATCAAAACAGTATGAATGTAATAATAAATTGTTTCTGGTTGCTTTAACCAAATGACATGTATTATAAGCATAAAATACTTTTTGATCCTCAACGAAAAAGAATGGATTTTCGGGTGTAATTCTTAATAAATTACACAATGCAACGTTATTTGAACCCATGTCACAAACAACTATACAAACTATTAAACCTATTTTTTTAAATTTTTTTATGCATTTTAAAAGTGTAGATTTTAATATTTTAGCCGTACATGATGTACGCGGTAACAAATAGCTAATTGGCTGCTTCCAATTTTTATATATTCCACGAATTAAAAATACTGTCGCCGAAGAACAAGGTTCGAACAATCGTTGATCGCCTATGTCTGTAAAACCAAGCACTTTATCTTTGCTTATATCATAATATAAGTGTGATTTTAAAGCCATCTTATCTAAACATAATACACAGTACTTATCTAACTCTTCTAAGTCACTAATTTTTATTAAAAAATTATTAAATAAATTCTCATTTATTCCAGCTTTAAACGTTATATTTTGTATATATATATTTAAAGTACGCTTTGCGGGCAAGTGAAATATACCTTGCAACTGACGATATACTTTTGGACCTTTAAAATATAATTCTGTTTAACAAAACTGTTTTAATTCATTAGAGTACTTAAAAACTTTTTTTTTGTTAGAAAAAAGTGCTTGATTTTGCACAAATGTTGCACATTCTGGAGATAAAAATTTGTTACAATGTTTATACCATTCGTCAAGTGATAGTTCCCGCGTGTTTTCTTTTTCTTCAAAATTTTTAAGTTTGTGTTCTAGATAATATATACGGTTTTGTGACTTTTTATATTTATGTTTAAGATCTTCCATTTTGTTCTGATAAACCCAGCAGGATGGAGTCTGTATTCCTCTTGTAGTAACACCTCTATCTGCTTCCTCTGTACAATGAAAGATGATGTCCTCAGATTTTGTCATAGATTCTGCATCCTTAAGACTTACAAAGTCTGTTTGTGTTGCTTGAGTTTGTGTTGCTTTATACACTTTACTTTTTTTATTCTCGCTCAACCAATGTGTCAGTTGAATCTAAAAATTAATACATAAATACATAAGAAAAATATTCATTATAATGCTTATAATGTTATAAACATATGCTTAAATTTTGCAAAGTAAAATAGATTTATATCAGTAATAGTTTATACCGTTTTCTATGTTTTCTTGAGTTAAATTTTCATAGTTCAATGATAATGCATGTTGGAACACAGTTGGAACTGCATTTGGCATTAGTCTATTTTTTAAATCATTTAAGAAATACTTTTTCTCAAAGTAAACAGCACATAAACGATGAGAGTCATATAATTTCTCAGCGTTCGGTATTAAATCATATCGCATAGCTGCGTTCGCCCAAATTACGGCTCTGCAATACATAAACAATTATTCAACAACTTTAAACCGTTTTACGTATATATTATATACCTATATTCTTATATATTAAAATTTATATTTATTATAGCGCAAAAACATACAAATACAGCATTGGAATAATATCTATTTTTATTTTTATATTTATTTTTATCTTCCTAAAATTATTAGAACATAATGAAAGCAATTACATACCTTTCTTTATCTTTTGGAAAGCGAAAAAATGATACATTATCATAATTGTTTTTTGAACAATTTTGCACAGCACACACACGATAAATCTTTTTGCCAAACATTTCTGGAATAAAGCACAAAGTTATAAAATGTGAAAGCGATGCCCGACGTGACGGTGACGTTCAGGGGGTTTTTTCCTTGGTGTCCTCGGGTGAGGACGGTTAGGTGCCTTCTGCACTATGTCAACTGGCACAAAGAATTTAAGCCTAATAATGTACATTCGTTTAAAAACTAAAACACTTAGCCCGAATATTCAGTATACAGTCTTTCAAACTCTAATTTCAAATAACTTTGCCCGTTGCCTTGATATATTTAACCCTTAAATGCCACACCTCTCAAGAATCTCGAAAATGACACATGGGGTCTAAAAGACCCCAGCATGAAAAATGTCTCCTCACTTATTTTTTGATATTTAGTTATGAAAATTATTTTCAATGTTGTTCAAGGCTTAGAAAAGAGAATAAAATGCTTATATTGTTAAAATTTCAATTTCAACATAGTATAAAAATATAAGATCGCCAACAGTTAAAATATTGGCTCCAAAATCAAAAAAATAAAAAATAATAAATAAATAAATATGAGCTCCATTTTTGGAGGGAACATTTGAAAATATATCATTCTAAAGGGTCTGGGGTCCGCTGGACCCCGGGTGGCATTTAAGGGTTAAAAATAATATACAGCACATCCCAGTTCCTCTCTTGGATAAGTCGATAAATATCTATTTCCTCCGTGAAGTTAACCTCTCTTAATTCGGCGTCCAAAACAGCTCTTTGTGCATCATACTTGTTACATCTCAAAATAAAATGGTGGATATCCTCGCATTCGCAGCCGCATTCACATCTCTCACTATCAATATAATTCTTTCTCTTGAGAGAAGCTCCCAAATTGTAATGGTTAGCTCTTAGA
Source organism: Temnothorax nylanderi (assembly GCF_030848795.1). NCBI lineage: Eukaryota > Metazoa > Arthropoda > Insecta > Hymenoptera > Formicidae > Temnothorax > Temnothorax nylanderi. Next base: position 133,659 of record NW_027249415.1, read on the forward strand.
CGATTGATGAGCGTGACAAAATATCTCTCCGCTCTAACCTTACGGAACCACGGCACGGTCGAGGCTCGATCATAGAACGTATCAAAATAGAAGGTACCCTTGTGTCGAGCGTCCCGCACAATCGATATCTGCGTTGACTCCCATGTGTCTTTCCTCGCTCGCGCCAGCAAATCCCCCACCGGAACCGTAATGGTAGGGTCGGCCTCCTCCTCCGCCGCCTCCTTGGCCAACCCATCGGCAATCTCATTACCCAGAATTCCCGCGTGAGCGGGAATCCACACGAGTACGATCTTCTTATCGCGGAATCTTTCCAACTTGTAAATCAATATTCTCGCTTCAGTCACATACTTATTCTTGTGGACATTCAGATGGTTATTACTAATTGACTTGAGAACAGCTTGGCAATCAGACAGGATAATTATCTCGTTACTGCCCACATATTTGCGAGTCCAAAGAAGACGAAGGGCCGAGCACACTGCAAAAGCCTCCGCGGTGTAGGAGGAACAAAGGCCAGGAAGACTCATCTTAAAGGCTTCTTCTTGATCACAAATCACAATACTCGCTCCCGTGGATCGTGCAGACTCATTATATGATCCGTCCGTAAAGAAAATATCTGGATCCGAGCTCAAATAATATTTATCGATAATTTTTTGAATAAGAGATAGGTCGGAGAACCTCTCTCGCTTTCGCTCAGCTCCGATATCCATGTCAACAGTAGGTTTACACGTGTGGGCGTTATATGAGACGCCGAAAATTGGAAACTTCTCGGCAGGACCAATGAGATGCCTAGTGCGGTTTACTCTTCGCCATATCTCCGACAACAGGGAAGGTCCATACGCAGGCTGTCTGAATCGTATGAAATTCTCTCCCTCCAGGAGGTCACGCATCTTGTCGCACAATCCATCATGGTTATGAGCGATCGCCTTATTAGCAAAGTTAATGCCCAACAGCATGGTCCGGTCCTTCAAGTGTGTCACTTTTGCCTCTGCCACAATCACATTGTTGGGGGTGGAATTCCTGTAGCCAAGGGCTGTACGAATGCCCAGGAATTGAGCCCTCTCCAGTTTTAGCTGTAAGGAGGCTTTTCTGGGGAAAAATACGAAACTCTCATAATCAATAATAGACCTTACAAGACTTTTGTAGGGCATCAACGAAGTATTTACCTCCATGCCTCTGGAAACTCCACAAAGATATCTAATAATGGAATTTGCGCGGTTTACCTTGCCTCTCAGTTCCTGTATCTGGCGGTTGAAGCTTAACTTATTGTTAAGCCAGATTCCCAGGAACTTTGCACCCCCACAGTTGGGGACGTCGCATCCATTGATGTGTATACTCGTCTGTTTGTCAATGTATCCGCTCTTAGAAAACTCCACCAGCCTCGTTTTTCTCGGCTCCAGATCAAGTCCCATCCTGCGAAGTCGGTCAGCAATGATGTCAATCGCACGCTGGAGCAAAAGTCGATTACTTCCGCGGTTCGGTCCCCGGACGTATATCCCGACGTCGTCCGCAAACTCGACCGCCTCAACACCCTCCGGCAGGTCCGCACAGAGACCCTGCGTGTATAATGAATACAATACCGGACTCAGGACAGCACCCTGCGGGAGCCCCCTATAAACGACGGGATCCACAGACTCTCGGGCGTTAACTATGAATCGCACCTTTCTACGGTATAGCCAATTGCTAATGAATCTGGCTATGGCGGGAGGGCAATTAAGTGCTATCAATTTCCTCAGCATTATCCAATAATCCACGCAGTCATACGCGGAGGAGACCTCAAGGAATGCGGCCAGGGTATATTCCCCGACACACATCGCGGCCTTGATATCCGCAACGATCCTCACCAGGTTATCAGCACACGACTTGCCCCTGCGAAAGCCGCTCTGCGACGGGCTGAACTTCTCTTCCTTCTCCGCCCACCAAACTAACCTTTCATTGATCATCCTCTCCATCACTTTGCCAACGCAGGAAGACAATGAAATGGGCCTGACCTTTTCGCAGCCCACCTTGTCAATGAAGATCACCTGGTAGTTGAGCCAATCGCTGGGGAGAGAGCCAGTAGACCACACCATATTGAAGATGTCCAGCAGGAAGTCCTTAGCAATTTCTGGAAGAGCCTTAATGGTCTTATATTCGATGCCGTCCAAACCAGGGGATGAGTCCTTCCGGATCATCTCAAGCGCTCTGACCATTTCCACGCGAGAGAACGGTGCATCAAGTTCATCGTCAAAATGACTTTTCTCAAAGTCAAACACGGGCTCGGCACCAACGAAGGGCGGGGCCAAACTCTCGATAGTTGATCTGACCACCTCCTCCCTATTCTTAGTGGGCCAGGCATTCCACTCGAGATTTTTCCTGGCATTCTTAAAGATACGCATAATCCTCCAGACATACGAGAGGCTTGTAAACCTATCAATCCCCCTACAGAATTCCTCGAAGCCGGCTTTCTTTTTACGTTTAATGGTCTGTCTAGCCCTAGCCGTCGCCTTCTTATAGCCCAGCCAGTCATGTAGACTCTTGGTATTCTTGAAGGCCTTCAAGGACTCCTTTCTATTACGAATGACCTCGTCGCATTCTGCATCCCACCATTTATGTGAAGGTTTCCTCTTGATCGGGGGAACCCTCGTAGGCGGAGTCGTAGATCTTCTGCCCGAAGCATCGGCCACAGCGTTCTTGATGACCTCGATGAAAGAAGAGTAGCAGGTCTCGAGATCCTTCTCCAAAAAACTCCGACGGAGGGGAATACTATCTCTCATTTCAGAATCTACTATCTTCCGAAATCGGCTCCAGTCGGTCTTCTTAGTAGATAGACGGTTCGTGGTCTTCCCATAAATCAAGGGGGGATTATCGAAGGAGAAGGAGATTGGATGGTGATCACTGCCCCAAGAATCCGAAATCTGGAAATACGATACATCCCCAACTATATTTCTCGTGCCGAATAGGAGGTCTAAATTGGTATCTCGCTGTCCTCTGACTCCGCCACGAGAACAGGTGTCCACGTTAACACAGATCAATCCTTCACTATCCATGATCTCATAGAGTAGATCTCCTTTGACATCTGTGGTAGGGCAGTTCCATGTGACATTGTGGACATTAAAATCGCCCAGGATAATAGTGTCGAGGTCATTACCGCCAATAGCATTGAATACAGGCCCAAGGTCGTGTCTGGCCATCGGTTCACAAGGATGCCTATAAATGGCGACAATATTGACATTACGAGAGAGATTATTCGTTTTGACGCAAGCTACGTCATATCCTACAGGCAGGATACCCTGTATTGGTACTTTAGTAAAATCCACAAAATTGCGTAGGGATATAGAGACGCCACCGCTACCCAATCTGTTAACGCTACTCACAGATTTAAAATCAGAGAAAGAGACCCATCACGGGCCTTTACATCTGGTCTCGGTTAACACCACGATGTCATATTCCGTAACATGCCTGGACAATTCCTCCCTGCAGCTTTGATATCCTCGACAATTCCACAACAGAAGCTTGAATTATGAAGTAGAGGGGAGGGAATCACTCCCCAAACCGTACGCGCTCTGTCCTCCTTGTCTGACACTGTTCAATGCTCTTGATTCCTTCCTTACTCTTTCAAACGTACCGCCGCGTGGGGGGGGGGGAGGGGCGCGATATCGTCCCTCATTCATAAGTGCCTCGATCAGGCCTTCCCTCGCCGTGGGAAATCTCCTCATCAGCAACATAATACTCTCGATCATTTCCTCCACCGTGCCGTGCTCCCGGCATTCGTTATCCCTCTCCGCTCCGCGCTGCACCACCCGAGACCAAGAAGTCCCACGAGCCGCGGCCAGGGCCAATCCCCTTATCCACCACTATTTCCTCCTCACGATTATTGAATTGGCCGTAATAGTTTCCCATTCCGCCAGAGGCTGTTCTTTCCTTCGTTCTTAGTCTGGGAAAACCACTTCGCTCACTATTCAGGCGGGGGCCTCGCACAGATCCCTCTCGAGTGCTCGGTACATCCGAAGACACAGATTTCTGGGGCGGGAGAGCAGGCCAACTAGTGGGATCAACCCTGCTGTCCATGGGCTTAGCAGGAATTGGAATCTCCCCCTCCGCAATCCGTCTCGCACTATGGAAAGAGACATTGTTAAACGCCATAATGACATTAATATTTTTGTTTTTCTCATGCACCGAGCAGCCGCGGAACGTGGACTTATGCTGTCCACCACAGTTGAAGCAACACAACGGTTTATCACATTGGCCATGCGCTTTATCGCCGCAAAACAATGCAACGTGTCTCGCTCTTGCATGCAATTTTAGTGTGGCCGAACTTAAAGCAATTGAAACATTGCCTGGTTTGAGGGATAAATGGTCTTACTCTTAGGTTGACTTCATTGCGGAAAATTTTTAAGTCCTTGATCTTATTCAACTTGAAGGTTATGACGATATTACTCGTAGCCACGAGGGACGACTTTTGTGCAGTCGGATCCCACTTTCTACGGTACATCCTTTCGAGTTTCAATACGTCCGTCTTGTCCTGCACCGCGTCCCAGAGCTCCGGAATCTCGGCTGGCCAGTCTGAAACGACTCCCTTACAGACAATGGATCGTTGTTCTACATAAGCCTTTATCTTAGGGACATGCATACTATCAATAGAAACGAGCGCGCGATTAGCCTCTGTTGCTTTTTCACATTCAGCCTCCGCAGTGAAATGATTGAGCATCTCCAACGAGGACGGGCAGATTTGCAAATCTGACAAGAGCATCCAAATTTTTATTTTATTCATGCCCTTTCTTGTTGTAGAATGCTCTGGCGCGAGCTTAATAGTAATTTTGGCTTTACCTGAGTGTTTATCGTCAAATCTCGTATATCGTTGAATCTCTGGATTACCATTACATCTCCTCAGCACGTGGTCACACACAATATATATCTCCTTATCGATCGCCGGCGACAACAATCCCACGGCGGTCTCACGCGGTTCGACACACGTGTTCACGTGATCGCTCGAACCAAGCGCACGATCGTTCTGACTATTACTATCGCCTACAGCTGAGCGAGTCGTCAACGGGGCCGTTTGATTTATAAAAAGTTCACGGTCCTGCGTGTCAAAGTCCTTATTCCCTACGTTGTCCACGTCCATCTCGTCCTTCTGGCCGGAAGGCTCGTGCCGTCCCACAAAGGTTTCCTCTGCTGTCTCACTTTGCTGTCTCACAGAGGTGACGCGTCGATTGTCTATTCCAGCACGGAAGATTTCCAGCTGTTCGTTAAGCGCTAAATCCTTCGAAAACTCGTCGAATTGATCCTCAGAGACACTCGTCCTGGGTCTCTTATTACACTGGATATCGTCTCTCTGTGCACGCGCGTCAACACTCGACATCCTCGATTTATCCGATCCCGGGTTATCCATCCTTACTAAGTAAGGGCACGCTCCCCCTCCGAGAGGGGAGCAACTAAATCAGAAAATCAACCCTCCCGAATAGGCAGGGAACGCGAGGAAACAAGCGCGGCAAAACGGTACGATACACACTACAGGACGACTATCTAAGAGGGGAGGCGAAAGCGCAGGCAAAACACGTCCGACTCGTATGGCGGTTCGAGCGGAACTCTCCACGTTGACGTTCATTGAACTTGCAGGTTAAGTTTTCCTACCGCTGTGATTACAGTAACGGAGATACTGTAGGTTCTTTACTTTAAACGGGATTGGTGCATGCCCAAGAACATGGCCGCTGAAGATGCGCAAGCAAATCTGCGCGGCTGAGTCGAAAACGAAGCATTGTCCCTACTGTATATCCTTATACTGTGCCCTGGGTAATGCGATTCGCTCAACGTGCGCGGACCGGTTCGGACGTGTTTTGTCCGGAAAGAAAATTTTTTTAAGTATTGCGACTGTTACTGTCTGCATTGATCTCCACTCAGACTTCCAGTATTTCCATTTAGACTTTGCTACGCTAACAGTGATTCAGACTTTGTTAACAAACAGTGGCAAATCTGGCCGTATTGACCGCTGAAAAGCGGCAGGAGCCAATAAAAAATAAGAAGAAGAAGAAGACCCTGGGTAATGCTAATGCCAGCGGGACTTTAATTTTCAAGTCTTATAACTCGAAAAGTACTTTACGAAAAAATATTTTCTTATAGTGTTTTGGAAATCTCTCGAGATAAGCTACAAGAATATACATTGAAAAATGGGGGTCCATTTAAGAAATTGAAGGTAACCTTCATGTGATCTTCAAACAACTATCCAAGGTCAAACCAATAACGCCATCTTATGTCCCCCTCGAAGTCAAAAAACATTAGTACGAAACATTTTTCTCTATGACCGCTCTCTGCAAAGATACGAGGGGTGATAGATTAAAATTGGACACCCTGTATATCATTTGTCTATCATTAACTTTTTGACAGTATTGTCACAGACAAACTACTTTAATAATAAAAATAAATTCAAAAAAAATGTATGTAACTTTTTTGTAGAGAATTTTACATGCTTTGTTTTTTATAAAACATAATTCCGATATCACTAATGGTTAGCGAGATATAAGCAAAAAACTGAATTAGAGCGCCATTTTTCCAAGATGGCGGCTCGAGCGCAGCAGATTGAGTGACTTTTAGTACACCTGAATGAACATCTTTGCCAAGTTTCAAAATTTTATCAGTTATTTCCCTCTAATTTTCCTTATTTGACTGTGCTAATAGTAATATTTCTGCATGCGTCTGTACACGCGCACGTATACGTGTACTACACATACATATACACACGCATGCACACGCACGCACGCACCCATGAGAGAAAATAATTGCAAGATGGAACAAGCGCCACACAAATTTCTTCTTTTCCATCGCCACCCTGTAGATACGTTTAAAGTATAACGTTACGTCTCGAGCGGAATCGCAAAATCGCAACGTCGTAATTCTAAGAAGATGATAAGAATAGGTTGTAGATTGTAACGACGCCGTCGAAACTTTATTCTCACATCAGTGCTCGATCAATTCGGATGTATGTAAGTATTTGATCCTTCAATCTTAAATAATAAAGTCATTCTAGCAAATATATTCGACGTATCTACATTCCTGCTGATTTATTCGCACAGATTACGTGTTTCTTCATTTTGTCGTGGGACTGGAATCAAAATTGCTTTTAACATTAGCAACGATATCGTAAGTATTAATAAATTTATTTTGTGCATTATGTTTGCATACATTTTCCCAAGTAGCAAGATATTGTCAATAGAATGTTATTTTTGAGTCAATATACCCATGTAGCACATATTAGTTTTATATAGGACGTTTTTTGAACGTATCCCACATAGCACATAATATTTCAGTAATATTACAGCAATATTATTTTTCCATTGCAATATTACAATAAAATATATCAGAAATATTGCAGTAATATTACTGAGATATCTCAGTAATATTAAAATGTCCACGAAAATGAATATCAGTAATATTACTGTAATATTTGCGTGATATTTACGTAATATTTGTGTGATATTAGATAATATTTATTTAATATTGCTAGAAATTAAACCATTTTAATGAATTTTATTAAATTTTATAAAATTGTTATTTTTAATACTATTATTACATACAATATTAAGAAAATAATATTGATATTATCTTTTTATCTCTTTCTTCTTCAAAACTGCTCCATGCTACTCTGCACTGTATGAATTTCCACTAATAAAGAGTGACGTAACACTATAACATAATACAAAAACTGTAATTATTATTTATATCTTATTACACAGGGTGAATTTTATTTTGTATGCCAATTATCTCCGTCAATTATCTCAGAAAGTATTGGTCTATTGGAAAAATATTTCAGATAAAAGTTGGAGGGTTCAAAAAGGAATAATGGATGATCTTATTAGATTTTGGGTCCGGGACCCATGTTGAGCCCAGTAGGGTCCAAGTTTTTAAATAAAAACTCCCATTTTTTATTATATTATCTATTTCTACTAATTAATATAAACAACTTTTGTCTGAAACATTTTTTATTTGCTTTATACTTTTTGAGATATTAAAGAAAAATTTGGTAATTTTTTTTAATATTTAGCTTATAATATCTTGATAAATGTTTGTCGAAGGGAAAAATGATACAAGACTTTTTGACTTGATATGGTCTCAAGAATATGCTATTGCAATAATACTCCAATTTCTTTAAATATTTATGTATACATTTCCTTGGAGCTTTCATGTGTACACAATTATTTAAAGAACTTGGAATACTATTGCAACAGTATATTCTTGATACCAAATCAAGTCAAAAAGTCCTGTATCACTTTTCCCTTCGACAAACATTTATTGAGATATTGTAAGCTAAATATTGAGAAAATTACCAAGTTTTCCTTGAATAACTAAAAAAATATAAGGCAAATAAAAAAATGTTTTAGACAAAAGTTGTTCATATTAATTAGTAGAAAAAGATGATGCAATAAAAAGGGGGCTTCTATTTAAATAATTTGGCTTGGATCCTACTGGGCTTAACACAGGTCCCGGACTCAAAATCTAATAAAATTGTCTATTGGTCCTCCTTGAACCCTCCAACTTTTATCTGAAACATTTTTCCAATAAATCAATACTTTCTGAGATAATTATAGCGGAGATGATTAGCACACGAAATAAATCACTCTGTTTATTTCATACATAATTATATATTCAAACATAAGAGTACGGGGTTAAGTATGACTGTGTTCCGATATTCACTGTCTATACTGAAAATCTATGGTTAATGTTATACATACATTTTAGATTTTCAGTACTGAATATTAATATTGAAACGCAGTTTATACCAAGTTTAACTTTCTCTTACTTATGTATCTAATAAATAAAGCTTTCGCTCAGAAGAGTGTGATAGAAATCAAACTGCTTCGTGCTGCTCAGCGTGAACTTCCACTAATGGAAAGCAACGTAACACTGCAACATAATACAAAAACAGTAATTATTATTTACATCTAATTATATATTTTAAACATAAAAGTAGGTTAAGTATGAATCTGTGTTCCAATATTCACTATCTATACTAAAAATCTGTTAATGTTACACGTATACTTTGGATTTTCAGTATTGGCGATTAATATTGGAAAGCATGATTTATAAACTTTTTCTTACTTACGTATCTAATAAATAAATATTTTGCTCTTCTATCAAACTACTTGGTGCTGCTCTGGACTGCATGAATATCCACTGATGGAAAGCAATACTGTAACATATAGCATAAGAACAATAATTATTATAAAATCACATAAATGATTAAATAATGATTAAATCACGTAATTAATGGTAAATAATGGTAAATAATGGTTAAACTTCTTTTTAGGAGATTTGGGATAGGCATATTTCTATCACGTATCTTCAACTGAGGGCTCCAGTTGGATTAAACTGTTAAAAATTTTGAGGTTAAGTTAGCATCAAGATTTAAGTATGAAGCCGTTAATAAATAATCCCATTAGAGACTCGTTCAATAAGGTTACAAACCCTTACGAAAAAGTAGTACTAGCAATCAGTACTCAGTACTGAGTGATCAGTACTCGTAGTATTGAGAGTATTAGTATGTTAATACTCATGAATACTGCAGAATGGTCAGTACTGTGTCTGTCAGTGCTTACAGTACTGGCAGTACTACAAGCAATAATACTCATTAGTACTTCAAAGTATTGAAGTGGTCAGTACTTTATCAGATTAATATTCGGAGTACTATCATGATAGTACTGCCAGTACTGTAAGAAACTAATTGGCACAGTACTGACCATTCTGCAATATTCATGAGTATTAACATACTAATACTGTCAATACTACGAGTACTGATCTCAGTACTGAGTACTGATTGCTAGTACTACTTTTTCGTAACGTATCTTGGAAATACTAAATTAATAAAATACTAAATTAACACACTAAACTATCAATATGACGTTATTTTGATATCATCTTGACTTTTTGTTCTACTTGGATAGTACTGCGTAAGTAGGGGAGAGTGGGCTCCCTTGAGCCACGGGGTCCAATGTGACAGTGCGAGTTTTCTGTATTAACGTTCTGCAAAATAGTGACGGTGGGTATGAAAACTTTCGTTTTCAAAACATATACCTTCCATCAAAAAATTATGCTGAAATAAGCATATATACTTTAGTTAAAGGCAGATATGTAATTGGAGCCTTGCAAAGTAAATTTTTACTTGTCATAACTTTTTGATATGTATGGATTTCTAGGGATTCTACAGTTAAAAAAAATTCATAAGACGTTCGTCGGGATCTAAGTTCAATACCAACGTGCGCACAAAAACGTTTAATTGTTCTGTATCTGAAATATTTACGATAAATAATATCGATGTTCAGTGGGGTCCAATGTGACGCAGGTTGATGGGGTCCTCTGTGCCACGCTTACAGAACTATCTAATCTACCTACGTGACAGCGCGAGTTTCCGTAGTGTGTTTCGATCGCGGAATAGTAAATGTTAGTGCCTAAATTTTCCTATAAAATGAAATAATTTCCATCGATAATCATATCCACACTTTCATTTTCTCTTTTTTTCACCCTTTAGTTACAGATCACATGTAATCGAGTCGCTGTGAGGCAATATTCGTTGATCTCTGCTAGGTTACGACAAAAAGTGAGGTTATAGGACTTTGTTTTCAGTTTTCAATTTCTTAGGTCATCTGATGAAACAAATATGACACGATTATTGATAAATTGGTTCTCTAGCACAGTCTTGGTTTTTCAATTGACCAAAGATTTGTAATAAACAGGATTTAAACAAATCTCTTCTACGTGTCACAGGGTACCCAACCTTTCACATTACATGTCACAGTGTACCCTACGCTATGGCTCAATCGACCCCATGCGTGGAATCCACTGTGATAAACGCAGCATTTCGAAATATCATTATTTTTGCAAAATATTTCTGAAAATTTACTTCTTAAATCATTTACAAACAAAGTTTATTATATTAAACATCGAATAGTCTCATTTATATTATAATGAAGTTATTAAAAATCATTTGTGATTTGAAAAAACGTGGTTCAAGGGTGCCCACTCTCCCCTACTGCGCCTGTACCACACGTTAGTATTCCACGATTATTTGATAAGTACTAAAAGATTACTGGAGGGAGTACTGGAGGGAATACTGGTGGGAGTACTGGAGGGAGTACTGCGGGGAGTACTGGGGGGAGTACTGGGGGGAATACTGGAGAAAGTACTGGAGGGAGTACTGGAGGGAGTACACTAGAGGAAGTACTGAAGGGAGTACTGAATGAGTATTGGATGAGTACTGGGAAGGAGTACTGACGAAGTCAGTATGGTCGAATTTAGTAGTACTTTGAGTACTTATGTCTCCAGTACTTTCACCAATACTTTTTCCAGTATTAAAACCAGTACTACTTTTTCATAAGGGAAGGCAAATATATGTATTTTAAGATGGTCATTGAAATGATTTTTATGATATTAACGTGGTTTTTGCAGATATAATGCCACGTGTAATCTCTATTTTTGGATTTAACGACAAATCGCCAAATATATATGTACAATGTACGTATTCCCTTACGAAAAAGTAGTACTAGCAATCAGTACTCAGTACTGAGTGAACAGTACTCGTAGTATTGAGATTATTAGTATGTTAATACTCATGAATACTGCAGAATGGTCGGTACTGTGTCTGTCAGTGCTTACAGTACTGGCAGTACTACAAGCAATAATACTCATTAGTACTCCAAAGTATTGAAGTGGTCAGTACTTTATCAGATTAATATTCGGAGTACTATCATGATAGTACTGCCAGTACTGTAAGAAACTAATAGGCACAGATTATTGATAAATTGGTTCTCTAGCACAGTCTTGGTTTTTCAATTGACCAAAGATTTGTAATAAACAGGATTTAAACAGATCTCTTCTACGTGTTACAGGGTACCCTACCTTTCACATTACATGTCACAGTGTACCCTACGCTATGGCTCAATCGACCCCACGCGTGGGGTCCACTGTGACAAACGCAGCATTTCGAAATATCATTATTTTTGCAAAATATTTCTGAAAATTTACTTCTTAAATCATTTACAAACAAAGTTTATTATATTAAACATCGAATAGTCTCATTTATATTATAACTAGCTGGTTACCCGGGCTTCGCCCCGGAGGACATATGTAATAAGACACGCAAATAGTCTTTCTCTCTCTCTCTCTCTCTCTCTCTCTCTCTCTCTCTCTCTCTCTCTCTCTCTCTCTCTCTCTCTCTCTCTCTCTCTCTCTCTCTCTCTCTCTCTCTCTCTCTCTCTCTCTCTCTCTCTCTCTCTCCTCTCTCTCCTCTCTCTCTCTCTCTCTCTCTCTCTCTCTCTCTCTCTCTCTCCTCTCTCTCTCCTCTCTCTCCTCTCTCTCCTCTCTCTCTCTCCTCTCTCTCCCTCTCTCTCCCTCTCTCTCCCTCTCTCTCCCTCTCTCTCCCTCTCTCTCTCCCCTCTCTCTCTCTCCTCTCTCTCCCTCTCTCTCCCTCTCTCTCCCTCTCTCTCCCTCTCTCTCCCTCTCTCTCCCTCTCTCTCCCTCTCTCTCCCTCTCTCTCCCTCTCTCTCCCTCTCTCTCCCTCTCTCTCCTCCCTCTCTCTCCCTCTCTCTCCCTCTCTCTCCCTCTCTCTCCCTCTCTCTCCCTCTCTCTCCCTCTCTCTCCCTCTCTCTCTCCCTCTCTCTCTCCCTCTCTCTCCTCTCTCTCTCTCTCCTCTCTCTCTCTCTCTACCCCTACTTCATGTATAATTCTTTGAAATTCAATCAATTATTTCCCAAAAAATTGGAAAAATTATAAAAACCGGTTTTCAAAAAAATCAGTAACAAAAACTATACACATCATGGCGCTCCCCGGAAAATTCTACCCCTACTTCATATACAATTCTTTAAGATTCGGTCAATTAATTCCCGAAAAATTGAAAAAATTTCAGTACCGGCTTCCAAAAAGATCAGTAACGAAAAACTGTACAATTTATAGCACTCCCCGGGAAATTCTACCCCTGTTTTATATGCAATTCTTTAAAATTCGATCAATTATTTCCCGAAAAATTAGAAAAACCGGTTTCCAAAAAACCGGTAACAAAAAACTATACACATAGTGGCACTCCCCGGAAAATTCTACCCCTATTTCATATACTTTTGGTAGAAATTTGATCTATAATTCTTTGAGATTCGGCCAATTATTTCTCGAAAAATTAAAAGAATTAAAAAAACCGGTTTCCAGGAAATCGGTAACGAAAAACTATACACATAGTGGCACTCCCCGGAAAATTCTACCCCTATTTCATATACTTTTGGTGAAAATTCGATTCAGGGGTTTGGGCTGGGCGTTGATGAGTGAATGAGTGAATGAGTGAGTCAGGACATCTTCCTTTATATATATAGATAAAGTTATTAAAATTTTTAAATTCACATTTTTAATGTGATTTGAAAAAACGTGGTTCAACCCTTACGAAAAAGTAGTACTAGCAATCAGTACTCAGTACTGAGTGATCAGTACTCGTAGTATTGAGAGTATTAGTATGTTAATACTCATGAATACTGCAGAATGGTCAGTACTGTGTCTGTCAGTGCTTACAGTACTGGCAGTACTACAAGCAATAATACTCATTAGTACTTCAAAGTATTGAAGTGGTCAGTACTTTATCAGATTAATATTCGGAGTACTATCATGATAGTACTGCCAGTACTGTAAGAACTAATAGGCACAGTACTGACCATTCTGCAATATTCTTGAGTATTAACATACTAATACCCAATCAGCAGACAATGTTTTTTACATGTGTTTTTAATATTTATTTTTTATTAATTATACATTTGTACAATTCATTGTAAAAATAACATTTATTTAATGTTTATTAAATATTTATTTCACATTGATTATTTATTTGAAGTAATAATTTAGAAAAAATCTTTATTAAACGTTTATTTAACGTTTATTTAATATTTGTTTTACATTAGTAAGTTATTTGCAATAATAAGTTTAAAAAACATTTATTTAACATTTATTCGACATTAATTTAATATTTATTTTATATTAATTATTCATTTGCAGTAATGATTTAAAAAAACATGTATTTAATATTTATTCGACATTAATTTAATATTTATGTTACATTAATTATTTATTTGCAATAATGATTTTAAAAAACGTTTATTTAACATTTATTCGATATTAATTTAATATTTATTTTACATTACTTATTTATTTGCAATAATAATTTAAAAAAACATTAATATAATATTTATTCGACATTAATTTAATATTTATTTTACGTTACTCATTCATTTGCAATAATAATTTGAAAAAACATTTATTTAATATTTATTCGACATTAATTTAATATTTATTTTACATTACTCATTTATTTGCAATAATGATTAAAAAAAACATTTATTTAATATTTATTCGACATTAATTTAATATTTATGTTACATTAATTATTTATTTGCAATAATGATTTTAAAAAACGTTTATTTAACATTTATTCGATATTAATTTAATATTTATTTTACATTACTTATTTATTTGCAATAATAATTTAAAAAAACATTAATATAATATTTATTCGACATTAATTTAATATTTATTTTACATTACTCATTCATTTGCAATAATAATTTGAAAAAACATTTATTTAATATTTATTCGACATTAATTTAATATTTATTTTACATTACTCATTTATTTGCAATAATGATTAAAAAAAATATTTATTTAATATTTATTCGACATTATCTTAATTCTTCGAGTGGGTGTCGGCCACCCAGACAAAAATTCAGGCCCGATATTTTTAAGATAGGCTTTAATAATCAATGTCCCTCCACCTAGGATTCCTATGTTTGAGTCCTTCTCTCGAAGATGCGTACAGAAAGGATTTAAGCCATGTCAGTTATGTTTGATAAACATTCGAAAGTTATTATAGATTGTGACCACCCGGGATGTGACCTCGATCGGTGTATATTTCTTATCGCGACCAAAAATTACAACATTTTTGTTCATCAAGCACATTTCGGGTTCTGCATATTTTATTTGAAACACCCTTTTAAGATGTTTCATGAATTTTTACGTGCACATAATTAAATTGGAAATATGAGACTGAATCCACCTGGGTGCCGACCATCCAGTGTGGTCAAGGCGTATTAAAAAAAGAGGTGTGGCCTCGGGAGGGTTAATATTTATTTTACATTAATTATTTATTTGCAATAATGAATTGAAAAAAACATTTATTTAACATTTATTCGACATTATTTTAATATTTATTTTACATTAACTATTTATTTGCCATAATGATTTGAAAAAACATTTATTTAACATTTATTCGACATTAATTTAATATTCATTTCACATTAATTATTCATTTGCAATTGTTCGAGAGTGCGCGGTAGCGCGAGATAGCGCGAGGTAGAAGACGACCACAAAGAAAACAGCAAGTTCAGAAATACACGAAAATAAAACAAAGTATATTCAAAGTCTAATATGTACAATTATTTACAGAGTTCAGAGCCGTGAGTGATAGCGCGCACTGAATCTATCACAGCGAAAAGCAGAGAATTTAGCTGCACAAGCTAATTCGGGGTCGAGAGCGGATTGCGAGTAGCGTTTAAGCGGTTTGCACGAGCGGTGATTCTAAGCGGGTGAACTTCGACAAAGAAGAGCGTGTGATTCTAGGCGGTGAGCGAAATAAGCGGTTTCAACAAAACGTGCGGTAGCGGTATAGAAAAGCGGTGTACTAGCGGTGATCTGCGAGCGAAATCGATCCCGCGACGCGTCGGCGGTCCCTTTATTACCTCCGAGTCGAAACTCCCTCCAGGCTGGTTGCAAATGATTTCGGGAGGGTGATTGGCCATCGGTGGCCAACGTCATTGCGCTTACGTCACGGTTTCGGTTGGAGATCCGAAGTGCTCGTTACATGTTTTCGATTGCTATGTTTACAGCATGGATCTTTCCTTTGTGTAAGAGCGGTTACTTGACTTTGTTTGTCGTCTGGTTGACCGTGGCAGCGTTATTGTAATGTTCGCAAATGTTCAGGAACGCGAAAAGGGGAAGATCCATGGATAAAGGAAAAGGGGATGAATAACAGAAAATAGGAAAGGATTTATGTGAACAGCTCAGCAAAGAAATAAAGGTACTAAAAGAGGATAGGAGGATGTATAGAGAATATATGGAGGATATAAGAATAAAAGAGAGGGTGTGGGAAGAAAGTATAAGGGAGATTAAAGAGAAAATAGAGGATTTGGAGAAATGTGTAATGGAAAGGTTAGAAGATATGGAAAAGAGGGTATGCATGTACGAAGAGAGAAGCGAAGGGGGAGGAACGAGCGTAATTAGTGATAAGGAAAGTAGAGATAATTATAGTAGAAAGGGGAGTACTTACGCGGGATCCTTCTCGGAGTGCAGCGAAGATAGGTTAAGTAATTGAGAAGTAGGCAAGATTAAGAAGTGGTTGGCGGATAAAGATAGAGAGAGGAGAAGGTGTAATATAGTGATGAAAGGTATAGTATTGCCGAGGGAAGTGGAAAGGGACATAAGGGGAGGTAGACAATGGATACAGGATACTTGATGCGATATCTTTATGCGATTGCTTTAATAATCTCTTAAATGCGACTTCACTTTACATTTTAACGAAAGCGTGTTTGCGCTGACACGCGATTATCATGATCTCGAACAGCAATAATGATTTGAAACAACGTTTATTTAACATTTATTCGACAGTAATGTAATATTTATTTTACATTAATTATTTATTTGCAATAATGATTTAACCCTTAAATGCCATACCTTTCAAGAATCTCGTAAATGACACATGGGGTCTAAAAGACCCCAGCATGAAAAATGTCTCCTTACTTATTGATTTTTTGATATTTAGTTATGAAAATTATTTTCAATGTTGTTCAAGGCTTAGAAAAGAGAATAAAATGCTTATATTGTTAAAATTTCAATTTCAACATAGTATAAAAAATTAAGATCGCCAACAGTTAAAATGTTGGCTCCAAAATCAAAAAAATAAAAAATAATAAATAAATAAATATGAGCTCCATATTTGGCGGGAACATTTGAAAATATATCATTCTAAAGGGTCTGGGGTCCGCTGGACCCCGGGTGGCATTTAAGGGTTAAAGAAACATTTACTTAACATTTATTTAATATTAATTTAATCTTTACTTCAAATATTATTTTATATTAATTATTTCATTATAAGAGATGTTTTATTATTTTTCTGTTGTCGTTTTGCTCTATAAATGCCGTTTCGTAGCAAATTTCCGCGTCACGTATCTATGTATATAAAGCTGATACATATATTATATATGTATGTGTGTGTGTGTTCAGATATTGCGCTCGAATTCCTTCGCGTTTTGCAAACGCCCGATCGTTTCATTCAGATGGCGCGACGCGTGAGTCGCCACTCTCAAAGAGCCCCCACCTCTTTTCTCGCTCTCGTTCGGTGTCATGGCCGCACTTGCTGCGTTTCTTCGGACGAGACGAGTACGTTTTCCTTCTTTTGTAACTGATTGAGCTAAGCGGCACGTATTCTGGAGCCCAACCGAGCGAGATTCGACTTCCTAAGGAGAGCTCACCGGCAGGAAAAGGAGAGCTGCGGCAGCTCGCGTCCGAGAGGGATGATTGAGGCGAGGAGTCCGGTCCAGCGAGCAGGGCCCTTCCGATATTCTCATTTGGGACGCCATATTGGAAGATCGACATTGATCGTAGTAGTACAAGGGGCTCTGCAAGGTTAATTCTCGTCTTGAGATCTTGGAATTGCTCTCATTCTTGTGGCTCTGGTTTATATTCTAGCCCTAGAATTGATCTCGTAGACAAATGCAGAGTCCCCCCTGTCTTTTCTTTTCTTTTCTTTTCTTACTTTGATTTCAATCAGTAATCCAGACTCCTTAATTCCGTCCTGTAAGATCTGGTTAATTGTAGTAGTACAAGGGGCTCTGCAAGGTTAATTCTCGTCTTGAGATCTTGGAATTGCTCTCATTCTTGTGGCTCTGGTTTATATTCTAGCCCTAGAATTGATCTCGTAGACAAATGCAGAGTCCCCCCTCTCTTTTCTTTTCTTTTCTTTTCTTACTTTGATTTCAATCAGTAATCCAGACTCCTTAATTCCGTCCTGTAAGATCTGGTTAATTCTCGTCTTGAGATCTTGGAATTGCTCTCATTCTTGTGGCTCTGGTTTATATTCTAGCCCTAATGTAATTTTAATATATGCATTACAATTTTACACTGTCAAATAGTAAATAATATCGTTTGATAATAATAACAACAGTATAGATAATAGTAACAATTTTATTACTTGACTTATTTTATTCTATTTTTGACAACTCGTATATATGTCGTAGGCAAATGGTTATTTTAGGAAAATAGCTTCTGACTAGGCAAATGCTATCTGCCTGGCCAAATAGCTTTCACCATTTATTCTTGCTATTTTCCTAGTCAAATGCTATTTTCCTAGGCAGATGCTATTTGACTGAACCGCTGTTAGGCAAATGGTATTC
Source organism: Temnothorax nylanderi (assembly GCF_030848795.1). Taxonomy (NCBI): domain Eukaryota; kingdom Metazoa; phylum Arthropoda; class Insecta; order Hymenoptera; family Formicidae; genus Temnothorax; species Temnothorax nylanderi. Next base: position 152,099 of record NW_027249415.1, read on the forward strand.
CGCGAACCATGCATTGGTGCACTTCAGTCGTTGTTTCGTAAGGTTATGTTACGGTCATTCTGCGAGGTGTTTTCTTTAAAGTCGTCAATTTTAAAACCATATGTTGGTACTTAGTTTTCTTTTGTTGTTATTTACTAAGTACTGCCCTCCAGCAAATACAGTAAAGTTATTCTTACTTCGTAATTGTCATGCAGGTATTTATTACATGAAGTATCAAGGACTGGGAGAGAATAATAGACATCAGAATAATATTCAAGTAAAGAAATCGCATTTTATATTTCAAAACATATAAATTTCTACAGCCACAATAAGAAAACGGCTTAAGGGACAAGATAAACGTTGGTGCACTTCAGTCGTTGTTTCGTAAGGTTATGTTACGGTCGTTCTGCGAGGTGTTCTCTTTAAATTCGTCAATTTTAAAGCCATATGTAAGTACTTATTTTTCTTTGTTTGTTATTTACTAAGTATTGCCCTCCAGCAAACACAGTAAAGTTATTCTTACTTCGTAATTATCATGCAGGTATTTATTACATGAAGTATCAAGGACTGGGAGAGAATAATAGACATTAGAATAATATTCAAGTAAAGAAATCGCATTTTATATCTCAAAACATATAAATTTCTGCAGCCACGATAAAAAAACGGCTTAAGGGACAAGATAAACGTATTTTGTAAGTATATTAATCGTTAGTTATTATGTTTATGCTGCATTAATCCCATCTTAATCCTAAATCTAATAAAGTTTTTCTTATTTAGAGGCAACATGGTAGATAAAGAAGAATATTATTTGCGGCTAAATGAAAAATATATCCAGAAAACAGTTAAAAAACCATGGGACTTACAAAAAATTAATGAAGTCATCGACATATTAAAAAGTTACCAAGAAAAAAAATGTCAGAACACTCCGAAGATGTCAAGCCACGAAAAATATTATGGCGGAAAATATGATCTCCTGGAAATATCCGGTATATCAAAGGTTATTTTAAAACAAAAGTCCCTGGGTGATGATATTATTTATGTTACGCCAATTGAGGAGTTTTTTGATAAAATTGATGAACAACACAAAGCAACAGGACACGGGGGAAGAGATAAAGTACTTCATAATTTAAAAAAAAAATGTAATATTCCAAAACTGGCTGTTGAAATATACGGAGAGTTGTGCACGACTTGCAATTTAAAAAAAACGCAGAAACATGCTGGTTTGGTGGTTAGACCCATAAAATCTGAAGATTTTAATGTTAGAGGACAAGTTGACTTAATTGATTTCCAATCATGCGCCGATGGGAAATACAAATGGCTTCTAAATTACCAAGACCATTCTACCAAATTTTTGTACTTGCGACCATTACAGACAAAAAGAGCTGCAGAGGTGGCTTGTGAATTACTTAAAATCTTCCTTGAACAAGGCGCTCCAATTATTTTGCAAAGTGATAATGGACGAGAATTTACTGCCGAGGTAATTAAAGAGTTGGTTTTGTTATGGCCAGAGTGCAAAATTGTACATGGACGACCCAGGCATCCTCAAAGCCAAGGTTCTGTTGAGAGATCAAATCAAGATGTCGAACAAATGCTAAGAATTTGGATGGAAGAGCATAAAACTTCTCATTGGTCGCTTGGATGTTACTTTGTGCAATGGCAGAAAAATACATCGCTTCATCGTATCATTGGAAGATCACCCTATAAAAGTCTGTACGGAGCAGATCCCAAAATAGGCTTAAGATCAACAAATTTGCCATCAGACTTTATTGATAAAATATTAACTGAAGAGGACTTAGAAGTCATTGACGCAAACATTACCAATAATAATACAGAAAGTTCACCGAACAATGGCGACGATGCAGTAGTAGAAGAAGATGTCGATTTAAGGACAGAAGGCACTAGTCAAAAAGTAGAGATAAGTGATGTTGGCATCGGAATTGCCACCGAGAAAGTCGTAGATTATGAAATACAAACGTATGTGGAAGAAAATATAGACAAAATACCTATAATAATCGACGTTTCTGCAAATGCTTTAAACCAGGACACTGATAAGGGCCAAAGTATGAACTCTAATGTCTTATATTGCTGTGTTTGTGGCAACGAAACTACAGGTGCACACACTTGTTCAAATTGCGGCGAAATAGTGCATGTTACTTGCGGTATTTCTCACGAAAATGACGAGGGATTTGGCAGCCAAGTTACTTGCAATCATTGTGTCCATGAAGAAAATATTAGAATAAACCGAAAAAAATCTTACGAAGGGCAGCTCAAAGGTGCTGAAGAAATGACCAAAACAAGCAGAACAATTTTCAACGAAATAGAAACTGGCAAATACGTAACAGTAGCTGTCTCGAAATTTGACAGAGGACCCTTGGACAAAAAGAATTTAGAAGGAATTATAGTTGAGAAGAAAAATAACGTGTACAGAATAGGTACAAAAAGTGGCATATTGAAAAACTGGTTTACCAGAGGCGACTTAACGTCTGTATCTTCAATTAGTTTTAATTATAGCGACATTCCTCAAGAACAGTTTATTTCTTTAAGAGAAGCCTGCGCCTCCCAATCTATGTTTTCAGGGCAAGGGTTTTCAAAATGTCAATGCCAACCATCAAAGAAACAGTGCAGTACAAAACGATGTGCCTGCTTTAAGTCTAAACATTTGTGCAATAGTAAATGTCATTCGAGTAATCCTTGCCAAAATAAATAATAAGGTTTTATTTTTTCTGATAGATAGGTAATTTACTTCGTTTAAGTAAGCGAGCATTGCACGTCATTGACAATGACAACTAAGAAAAGACGTACATTACATTTGACTCACTGTTCTCTTTGTCTTTTTTTGTTACTTGTTTACCTGCTATGCATAGATTGTTTTTTAAAGGTATACATAATTTTATGTTTATTTTAATCTAAATATGATTAATGAATATTTATTTTGTTTTAAATTTTTTAATTTGAAGTTGTGATACGTTTATTTTTATTTATGCTTCCGATGTGTTGCTTACTACTGTTACCTACATTATGTTGGTTTAGTATGTTTAATAATATACTACTTTGATAATTTTTATTTGTATATTTTTTATTTCTGCAAACAATAAGTACACCATTACACAGTCTTGTTTTAAAATATATAATACATATTATATAAAAAATAAAAACCTTATAATACAATTAATAACAAATACAAATTTAAAAAGCAAGCGACAGTTTATGATGTTTTATTGCAAAAATTTTCTCTTTATGCTTTTTTAAATTAAGGTTTTTTGTTTCACTAATTAATTGATTAGAAAGAATAATGTTTTTAAAAAATACAGAATTTTGACACTTCTTAAAATACCTATCTATGTAAAAAACAACAATAAACACTTTACTAGCAATTAGATTGATTAGACGCGTATATTATTTTGTCCCTATAAGCTTACATTGATAATAATATCTATAGCGTATGTTTCTTAAAATTTTTCTTGCAATTTTTGGATATTTCCAGGCGATCATATTTTCCGCTATATTTTTCGTGGCTTGACATCTTCGGAGTGTTCTGACATTTTTTCTCTTGGTAACTTTTTAATATGTCGATAACTTCATTAATTTTTTGTAAGTCCCATGGTTTTTTAACTTTCTGGATATATTTTTCATTTAGCCGCAAATAATATTCTTCTTTATCTACCATGTTGCCTCTAAATAAGAAAAACTTTATTAGATTTAGGATTAAGATGGGATTAATGCAGCATAAACATAATAACTAACGATTAATATACTTACAAAATACGTTTATCTTGTCCCTTAAGCCGTTTTTTTTATCGTGGCTGCAGAAATTTATATGTTTTGAAATATAAAATGCGATTTCTTTACTTGAATATTATTCTAATGTCTATTATTCTCTCCCAGTCCTTGATACTTCATGTAATAAATACCTGCATGATAATTACGAAGTAAGAATAACTTTACTGTGTTTGCTGGAGGGCAGTACTTAGTAAATAACAAACAAAGAAAAATAAGTACTTACATATGGCTTTAAAATTGACGAATTTAAAGAGAACACCTCGCAGAACGACCGTAACATAACCTTACAAAACAACGACTGAAGTGCACCAACGTTTATCTTGTCCCTTAAGCCGTTTTCTTATTGTGGCTGTAGAAATTTATATGTTTTGAAATATAAAATGCGATTTCTTTACTTGAATATTATTCTGATGTCTATTATTCTCTCCCAGTCCTTGATACTTCATGTAATAAATACCTGCATGATAATTACAAAGTAAGAATAACATTACTGTGTTTGCTGGAGGGCAATACTTAGTAAATAACAAACAAAGAAAAATAAGTACTTACATATGGCTTTAAAATTGACGAATTTAAAGAGAACACCTCGCAGAACGACCGTAACATAACCTTACGAAACAACGACTGAAGTGCACCAACGTTTATCTTGTCCCTTAAGCCGTTTTCTTATTGTGGCTGTAGAAATTTATATGTTTTGAGATATAAAATGCGATTTCTTTACTTGAATATTATTCTGATGTCTATTATTCTCTCCCAGTCCTTGATACTTCATGTAATAAATACCTGCATGACAATTACGAAGTAAGAATAACTTTACTGTATTTGCTGGAGGGCAGTACTTAGTAAATAACAACAAAAGAAAACTAAGTACCAACATATGGTTTTAAAATTGACGACTTTAAAGAAAACACCTCGCAGAATGACCGTAACATAACCTTACGAAACAACGACTGAAGTGCACCAATGCATGGTTCGCGGAATACCATTTGCCTAACAGCGGTTCAGTCAAATAGCATCTGCCTAGGAAAATAGCATTTGACTAGGAAAATAGCAAGAATAAATGGTGAAAGCTATTTGGCCAGGCAGATAGCATTTGCCTAGTCAGAAGCTATTTTCCTAAAATAACCATTTGCCTACGACATATACATTAATTGTGGCTAAGGTCTATACTATGTCATAGTGTAGATCTTAGCTACATTTCTGGCAAGTCAGTCCTAAGTATGCGACTTTGTTCTCTATCCTTTTTATCTGTAGCAATTTTATTTCTTTTTATTTTTTAATTATTTTTTATGTATTATCTCTTATGTGTCAGGTTTCTGAAGAAGACTAAGTATATAAAGTCGAAACGTAAAACGTTAATTGTATTTAAAATTTGTTTAATTAAACGAGATTTTGTTTTTAAATTTAAATTGATGACCTTTTTATAACTCGAAAATCAGCCAGCCTTCCTTCCTATAGTTTATTTTGTACTGTTAGTTTTTTTAATTTAGTTATATTTTTTTCCATTAACATTCCATTTGTTATAGTGATTGTGCAGTAGAAAATCTGAAAAAATAAATGTTTTTAAAGAGTAAAGATAGTATATATTTTGAAATCTATGTATTTTATGTAAACATAACATTTAAATTTATTTGCAGTTTATTTTAGAACATGCCAAAAAACACCGTTTCATAAGCTTTCCAAGAAAGTTAAAAGGCAGAAAGTGAATGTTGAAGTTGTAGAAAAACTCAATTCAACAGATTCTTTAATTAAATTCGATCAATCGCATATTCAGCAAGCACATGCTTCCGTTAAAACCAAAGTTCCGTAATACCAGATTTTCTTCATAATCAAAAAGAATCTGAACTTTATCATTATTCTTAACTTTTTCATCATTCTGAACTTCCTCACCATTCTACATTTTCTAATAATTCTGATCATTTTGAGTACTCTGAACACTTTGATTTCGAGAATAACGATAAGAGATATATTTAACATTAACAGACACACCGGCAACAATAACGAGGCTCATTCAAATGACAACGATGATAACTCTGAAAACTGCGAGAATAGTGATGAGAACAATGAGAACCAAAAGAACGATGAGGAAAAAAATCTCCCATAAAGATATTTTACATGGGATATACCAGCTCTTGTTCATTTACGTAAGGTTAACATTTTCGGGTTTATCTACATGGGATTTCGGAGAGTAAAAGGTGACGCGTGACAAATATATAAAGATAAATATATTACATATAAAAGAAAAATATATATGGGACGTTCCATGTCAACCGGGACAGGACCGTCTCCAAAATTCTATTGAACCGATTAAAATGGTTAAGGGCTTAAAATCTTTGTTTTTGTGTGCTTTATCAAGTACAGTGTGGTACTTTTTAAAATTCAATATGGCGGTCAAAATATGGCGCTTCATATGAGTTAAAAACACAAATCATATGATTAAATTGTTGTTTCTAATGGAAAAAAGAGGATACATAGCTTGTGAGTAGATAACACTAAGATTTGGATGTGTCTAAAAAAAATGGCGAATCCAATATGGCGGACAAAAAAACCAAACTTTTACCAAAATTTATGAAACTCAGTATTTGGGGGTTTTTGAGGTCGCTGATTACGAATCCGTTCATGATTTTTTAAAATTCAAAATGGCGGATCAAATACGGTAAATAAAAAACAAAATTGTTGACGAAATATGTGAAACTTAGTATTTGGAAAGCTCTCTGCGTTAACAAGGTTGAGACTGTCTTCAAAAGTAGGTTATGAAGCCCGCATTACTTTTTTTAATTTTTTTTTAATTTTTTATTAATTTTTTTTACTTTTTTGAATTCTTTTTGATTTTTAAATTTATTTAATATTGTATAGTAGACATAATTTGCGTTACATCAGAGTAACGTTTTACTTGTAATCTTTTTGTGTCAGTCGGAATGAAAGAGTGTCCATGTTGGATTTTGGTAACACTAGGAGCTAGAGAGAATCTTTTTGCAAGTTTTTTGTGCGTCCTACTGTGCATTTCTTTGCTGTACTCAAAAAATGTTATGATTGCAAATTTATTTTTTGCCCAATTAACCCTTAAATGCCACCCGGGGTCCAGCGGACCCCAGACCCTCTACAATGATATATTTTCAAATGTTCCCGCCAAAAATGGAGCTCATATTTATTTATTTATTATTTTTGATTTTTTTGATTTTGGAGCCAATATTTTAACTGTTGGCGGTCTTAATTTTTTATACTATGTTGAAATTGAAATTTTAACAATATAAGCATTTTATTCTCTTTTCTAAGCCTTGAACAACATTGAAAATAATGTTCATAACTAAATATCAAAAAATCAATAAGTAAGGAGACATTTTTCATGCTGGGGTCTTTTAGACCCCATGTGTCATTTACGAGATTCTTGAGAGGTGTGGCATTTAAGGGTTAAAAAGGTCATGCGATGTCAAGATTGCCTCGGATGATTGAGCTTGCTCATCCGAGGCAATCTTGACATCGCATGACCTTTTTAATTGGGCAAAAAATAAATTTGCAATCATAACATTTTTTGAGTACAGCAAAGAAATGCACAGTAGGACGCAAAAAAACTTGCAAAAAGATTCTCTCTAGCTCCTAGTGTTACCAAAATCCAACATGGACACTCTTTCATTCCGACTGACACAAAAAGATTACAAGTGAAACGCTACTCTGATGCAACGCAAATTATGTCTACTATACAATATTAAATAAATTTAAAAATCAAAAAGAATTCAAAAAAGTAAAAAAAATTAATAAAAAATTTAAAAAAAAATTAAAAAAAAGTAATGCGGGCTTCATAACCTACTTTTGAAGACAGTCTCAACCCTGTTAACGCAGAGAGCTTTCCAAATACTAAGTTTCACATATTTCGTCAACAATTTTGTTTTTTATTTACCCTATTTGATCCGCCATTTTGAATTTTAAAAAATCATAAACGGATTTGTAATCAGCGACCTCAAAAACCCCCAAATACTGAGTTTCATAAATTTTGGTAAAAGTTTGGTTTTTTGTCCGCCATATTGGATCCGCCATTTTTTTTAGACACATCCAAATCTTAGTGCTATCTACTCACAAGCTATGTATCCTCTTTTTTCCATTAGAAACAACAATTTAATCACATGATTTGTGTTTTTAACTCATATGAAGCGCCATATTTTGACCGCCATATTCAATTTTAAAAAGTACCACACTGTACTTGATAAAGCACACAAAAACAAAGATTTTAAGCACTTAACCATTTTAATCGGTTCAATAGAATTTTGGAGACGGTCCTGTCCCGGTTGACATGGAACGTCCCATATATATAAATATCTATATATAAATAATATATAGATATTTGTATAGAAATATATTCAAATAAAATAATGAGAAAAATAAAATTTTAACATTTATTTTTTCAATTTTAATAAAGTACTTTGTTGTTTTAAAGCCTATCAATGAGCACACAATTAAGTTTATAAATAAAAAATGTTTCTTAACGTTTATAAAACGTTAACGTTTATTTTAGATTTAAAAAATAATTGTTTCACATTTGAAAGGTTGTTTAAATGTTTGAAAAACATCTTACGTTTGAAAAATGTTCTTTTAATACGAATACTAAGATTTTTATACAACTAATAATATAAATATATAAAAAAACAATTTTTAAGATGTTGTTTTTCAAATATTTAAAACAAACTTTTTAAATGTGAAAGAAATATTTATTCAAATCTTAAATTAACGTTTTTCAAACGTTAAAAGAACATTTTAGAACACGTTAAAATAGATGTTTTTGTAACATAAAAAAAACATTTTCTCAAACGTTAAAATAAACATTTTCAAACATTAAAAAAATGTCTTTTTAAACGTTAAAATAAACGTTTTTTTAACATGCAACCCGATTTCTTGCGGTCTCGCCGGCCGAAGGGGCGCGGCTGCAAATTACCCGTCTAATGACCAGGCGATAGCTCGAGGAGGACAACCGTGTCAAATCTCTTACCGTAACTTCCGTATCCGGGATCTTTATCGATACCTTTTGATTGGGCGCCAGGTGCGATTATAGACGCGCACCACGTCTCGACAATGTTCGTTCTTACGACCTCGGCGCGAGCTCAGGGCGCAGTTCCGTGATACGAGGGTGACGGTGGAGAGGGGGCGTAACGCAATCAACACACAAAATAAATTAATAACGATAGAGATATATTTCACATAATGCACAGTATGGTCGGAATTCAGGATCGGAGGCGGTACCGATGTTCGGTAGCACCGCGATAATAGAGCCGGCGCCTAACGCACGCACGAGGTGCGTGATCGCCGCATGTCCGCGAGGCTCTCTCCCTTCGAGCGAGCGCGATAAGGCTTGTCCGAACGGACGGCGTAAAATACCCGCGAGGCTTTTAAGCGAGCTCGGCACTCTCAACCCGTACGGTCGCGGAAGAGCGGTAACTTGCTCCGTGCAAGTATCCTCACTCCGCATACGCAACCCTTCCCAAAACCCCGGCGCTACATATCAAACACGAATGCACAGTCGGCCGCGCATACGCGATACCGTAAACTCGAACACGCAATATACGCGATACCGTAAACTCGGACACGCGATAATTCTCACACGTACGGCAGAAGACCCGAGACGCGAACTCACAAACACGCAACGTTATCCGATACGCTCGCGAAATTCCTTCGCGAGCTAACGCGACGGCACTGGCCCACACGCGTGACGCAAAACTTCCGTGAAGCCCGCGGTGCAACGCACAATGCCCGACGCAATATCTCTCGAAACGTGCGGCACTCCCCCGCGCACGAGGAGCACCGGTACTCACAAATACGCAACACTAAACGCCGTACCGGCCGGAACGCGCCGCCCGCGGCACGTCCCTGCTCACGATTCACGAAATACCCAATACACCGACCGCGAATTGACTGTCGATCACGCGAGTCTTCGAGGAGGGCTCTTAACAAGTTCTCTGGCGACGATCTCGGCCGGCCACGCGCCCGCGGTTCCGGCTAATAGCCGCGATCAGCTGACCGGCGCCCACGCAACGGGAGCCGGTATCTACAGGCAACAGTTAATCAGGCCGATTCACACGGTAAATCGAATCGGTATTGACATTTACTGGCGCCTGGTCGCGACCGAGATCGAGCCCTTAATTACGTGGTGGCACCGGAGTGGAGATCTTACACAAATGCTGCTCGCTGCGGCTCGGCGGCGTCGGGGCGCTCGTCCTGGGATGGCTCCTCGTTAACGGCTGATTCGACAGTGTGGAGCGGTCGGCTCGGCGGAACTACGTTGGGCCCCCGCGCGCCCTCACGCCCGCGGTCCTTCCGCCCCGCCGATTGGTTGTGTGTGTGTCGCCCTGCTCGCGACGCTACCGACGACTCCCGCTATTTTCCGCGGGCCGTTCGAGTAAGCTGCGGCGTGCGTGCGTGGGCCCCTCGCGGTTTCCCGCCCGGCTGGCCAGGCCGTTGCGGCGCCGCTCGGCCCTCTCGTCGCCGTCGGGGTGTGCTTGGGTCGTCCACCCGCGCTGCAGTCGCGGTGGCACGCCCGTAGTTCTGCTGCGGCGGGGCCGTATCGTGCTGTGCGAGGCGTTTTCGGCGCTTCCTTCGCGGCAGGTCCCGGTAGCCCGCCCGTCGGCCGACCACTCCGCCGTGCGTCCTCCCTGCGCCCGTCCTTCCCTCGTCGCGACTTTCGTCATTACATCTTCTCGCTGATCTCGTTCTCCGGCACCACCGGTTTTCCCTACGGAACTTAGCTAAAAGATTAGTTAACGCAAATTGCCCTCCCCCGACTCGGGCCGAGGCGCCATCCCCGACCTTCCCCTCGGCCGAGCTACCGTCTGGGTGGAGGACGCGACAAATGTCACGTCACAAACATTAAAAAAACACTTTCTTAAACGTTAAAATAAACGTTTTTAAACACTAAAAAAAGTCTTTTTAAACGTTAAAATAAACATTTTTAAACATTAAAAAAACATTTTTCTTAAACGTTAAAATAAACGTTTTCAAATATTAAAAAAATGTTTTTTTAAATGTTAAAATAAATGTTTTTTCAATGAAAAAAAGGTCTGTTAACACATTATTTTTAACATTTTTAAAAATGTTTTCAAAAATGTTTATATCACACGTGCGTGGAAAGTGGCCCATTACGCGCGTGTTTTTTGTGCGACAAATAGCCAACACCACTCGAAACAGTGCGGTAATGAGATATTACCACGGGCCACTTTCCACGCACGTGTGATATAAATTAGTGTGTGTAACACGTGCGGGTTAAAAATTGGACACGCGTGCGGGTGATCCACGGTGTAAGAAAGGAAGGTGATGCCACGGCCTATCTCTCTATTGTGAGAGCTTGACGCACTTACTGAGGAGGTTCCACAAAAATCCGCCAGCAGCGCTAGCAGCACGTAGGCCACACAGACATTAGGTATTTGTGTGGGTATGCACCGTGGTCCAACCAGTACAGATGGTACAGGTCACTAACCTCATTTGTAGATCGTGTTTTCCGTTAATTCTTGCATTTTTTATTCAAACAAGATGGGTCGAAGATGTGCAGTTTTGCATTGTAAAAGTGGCCATCGACGTCATGAACACGAAAAAATTACTATTTTTTCAGTGCCCAAAAATAATATTCAAGTGTGGTCGGAAAGGCTAGGTTGTGTTTTGAATGAAAAATCCTGTATTTGTGAAAAACATTTCAATCAAAATGATATAAAATCGGAAAAAATTATCGCTGAAGATGGGAAAATTATTTTTCAGGTGAGTTTCTTTAAATGTATCATTCAAATAAATCTTCAGAAACTGTTATAAACCGATACTCAGTATCATATATGCATGGTTTTAGCAACGCTTTTCAAAGAAATCACTTATCAAAGGAGCAATGCCAATTTTGAATTTTGACGAGCCTCCGATGAAATTAGCCAAAATTGATACAAGTGCAGTAATAGAAGAATCTCAGGACCCGACAGAAGAATTACAAAGCATATCAAAATTTTCAACTCTCCCTACAAATTTGACAGTCTTACAGAATACAAAATCACAATCAGACACCAATGAATCTGCCATTGACACTGAAAAAGATACGCCAGTAACCAGTAATAGCGAATTACATTTAATTACATCGAATGAAGTTGTTAAACCAACCATTAATCTTTGCAACGCAATTGACAAAAACGATCTAAATGGCTCTAAATCTCTCTTTCAACAAATATGTGCCAATGAAATCCACATTAACCAACCTGGGGTAAAATGGAACCTTCACAAATCATTGGAACCTCCAATACTAGTCTTTTCAAAATTAGAACTTGCATCAACACCGACGCGTGGGGAGAACAAAGTTCCAGTTTATACTAAAAAGGTGAGGTCTGAATTTTTGTCATAAACAAAAATATCTTTAATTAAAACAATTTAATTTTTTCAATAGGTAATCTTGGATGATCAACTTCATGTAAAAGTATTCATAGGCCAAAAGAATATTGTCGAACGTGTAAGTGATCTCAAATGTCAAGAGGATTTGGAAAATTTATTAATAGAAGTAGATAAGACGATAGTATGTTCTGGTGGCCCGAAAGTAGCAACATTTAAGAAAATACATCCTCAGTGTGCATATAAAGATGAAAATAACAAATGGAGACATAACTATTGTCCAATTGTTGTAACGAAGGGCAGTGTATGTCAGTACTGTGTATCTTTACACAAAATATTTGAACAGCATATTGATCGCCAACGTACTTCTAAAAAACGACTTGTCTTATCACCAACGACAAAAAACAAAGTACAATTACTTTACAAAAGAGCTCGAGTGCGAGCTCGAAAGCTAACAAGAAAAGAAACAAAAATCAAGCAAATAACAGAATATATAGAGGAATTGCATAAAAAAATGGATGAAATTGAAACTGAAAGTTTGGAGAAAAAAATTGAAAAACTGAATCTACCAGAATCACAAGTAAGCGGATAAATTTGTGTTTCGATTATTTACGAAATCATTAAATATAATTGTAAAGCCTTCGACATTATGTTCGTAAAGAATTTTCAATGTTAATGAATTGTAAATATTCAAAATTTCTTTTAATTACTTAACCTCAAGATACTTCTGCGTCTACAGATGTAAAATGATTTTAAAAAATTTGATACATTTCATAATGAGAATTATTTTAATTCGAAAAGTAATGGTTATTTCATTAAACAAATATTATATGTATCGAGGGAGTAAGAAATATACGTCTTATTAAATTGTACATTTGATTAATTATACATCTTATTAAATTGTACATTTTATTAATTATACACCTTATTAAAATATATACACCTTATTAAAATATATACATCTTATTGAAGTAATATAAACTTTTTTATAGTTAATATTAGAAAATAAAACAATATATTAATTGTAATCACTGCTGGGTTTTCATGAATCCTATATGCCATCGTATAAATTTCTTTAGCATGGTTTTTTATTTCATCACATTTTCCTTTATTTCATTGAAAATTTATTCTTGCATGCTACTTGTATTGTGCCGCTTTCTTCTTTTTTTTAGGTTGTATTGATTAGAGAATGCATTTCAACTGCACGAAAAAAATCTTCTACAAATAATAGATACAGTAACGAATGGATGCTAACATGTTTACTCTTACACATTCGGAGTACGGCAACGTACAACATGCTTAGAGAAAATAAAATTCTACCACTACCTTCTAAGTCAACTATCTGCAGATACCTTCGTAGTTCTAATACAGGGTGTGGTTTTGATGAGAAGTTTTTCACTTTATTTAAAATAAAATTGGGAAAACTTCCAGAAGATGCTCGACATGGAATTTTAACATTTGACGAGATACAACTGAGAGCGAGTCTTGAAGTCAACGTAAAAAATATGAAATTCGATGGTTTGATTGATTTTGGCACGGAAAATTGTCCTGCAGGTGTTTCGAATGCTATGGTACAAGCCGATCATGCTTTAGTATTCATGTTTTCATCGGTAAAGCATGCATTCCATCAACCTATCGGAATGTTTGCATGTAAAGGTGCAACATCCGGAGATGCATTGGCCGGATTGGTATTAAAAGCCATCGTTGAAGTTGAAAAAGCTGGTGGAAAAGTTCATGGTATAATCTGTGATGGGGCGTCAACTAATAGAAAGCTATGGACTAAGTTAGGCATAAGTGGAAACCTGAAGATAAATGAAAAAGAAGGGACAGTTACACCTCCAAAATACTTTTTTCAAAATCCTGTCGACGATTCTCGAGTTGTGTATGCTTTTTCGGATGCTCCTCATCTTATAAAGTGTATACGGAATAATCTTTTTAATAAAAAAAAATTTAAGGTATTCATTACTATCATGAATTTTTCTCTAATATTCTCTTTAATATTTTATGTTCCAATATTTTTTTTATTTATTTCTCAGATAAATGGACAAGAAGTTGAGTGGAGATTCTATGAAAATCTATTTAAAGAGGATAAAAAACTTCCTGCAAATCTCAGACTTTGTCCCAAGTTAACAGAAAACCATATTAACCCTACAAATACCGCGAAAATGCGGGTATCTTTTGCAACTCAAGTACATTTGATTTTTCATTAAGACTGTTTTATCAGTAAATGCTGCATTGTTCTATGGCTTTAATTAAAATTCCTCCTATCTATTAGGTTTTCAGTAACGCTGTTGGTGATGGTTTGAAAAGCTATCTTGTTAGAAACCACCCTGACTTTATTGGCTGTGAAGCCACTATTTCATTTACGAAAAGAATAAATCAGCTTTTTGATGCCTTAAATCGAAAATTCTCGAAAGAAGGTATAAAAATTGGTAGCTCAGATTTAAAGGTACTTATTTTTCTACGTTATCTCAATTCTATGATACGTAATATGATTCTATAGAGAAATAATAAGCTAGGAATGTATTATATGATTAGGTGTTACGTGAAACCATTATCTGGCTCGATGAATGGGAAAAAGAATTAACAGCAACTATTACTCCTATTCATTTCCTGTCGCATCAAACAGCAGAAGGTTTACGCGTGACATTGCATTCGACTATTGCATTGACAGAATATTTACTGACTACATGTAATTTCAAATACGTTTTAACAGCAAAGTTGAATCAAGACTGTTTAGAAGTAAGCACTTTTTTTCAAATAAATTCCTTCGGTCTTTTAAACATTTTGTTTCAATAAAAATTTTTTCAGAGATTTTTCGGCATAATCAGACAAGCTAATAGTCAAAATGACCATCCGACTTTACCAACATTTATGCAATTATATCATTTATTATCAATTTATAAAATTTTGAGACCTCCAAAATTTGGAAATTGTCACTTTTTGTCACATGAAAAAGAAAATCAACCAAAAATAACAATGGAAGAATTCAAGACTGTTTTTTCATCGACGAAGACCTCTTTTCATGAAATGCACGTAAAAAATTTGAAAAAAAAAATGGATGATTTAATTATGTATACAGATTGGGAATGTGACGATATAATTGACAATGATTACGCAATGGCTGACATAGTAGATTGCATAATTTACTATATAACAGGATTTATATGCAAAAAAATGTTGAAAAAAACAGTTTGTGAAAACTGTCGTAAAGCTTTTGCATATGATAGTGACAATGGTATAAGACAGCTTTCAGAAGCACATCTCGTTAATATAAGAACTCGAGGAAAACTTATTCATCCAAACATAAAAATATTTCGGTTATTTAAAGAAATTGAAAATGTTTTCGCGAAAAACATTACCAATTCGAATGTTTATCAAAAAACGCTAAACGATTTAATCGAGAATGATTTTTTTTGTTTTCAATTGGAATTTCCTTGTAATGAGCATAAAAGTGACATTTTATCATATTGCATTCATTATTACATAACTCTTCGAATGCGACAATTTGCAAAACAAGAAAATCGCAAAACTAAAAAAGTTTCTCGAGAAAGAAAGAAATTATCGAGATTATGTACAAATTAATTTAATACTGTTATGGTATTTTATGGAATATTTTATAGTTAAATTTTATGTCGTTGGAATAAAATATTTTGTTTTTCAACTGATGTTTGTTTTAAATTTTAAAGCTTTGTTGCTTTAGAAAGTATTTTTTTAATGCTTCTTTCTTACACCGTGCTTCAGTTTAAATCATTTATGGTTACGTATACAAGCACAGACGTGGCCTACGTGCCGCTAGCGCCTCCTCGCGAGAAGCACTAGAAGTTCCTCAATAAGGGCGTCAGCGTACAGAGAGCCGTGGCATCACCTTCCTTTCTTACACCGTGGGGTGATCGCACTCGCCTTCGGCTCGTGCGTCCACTCCGCACCCGTGTCCAATTTTCAACTTCCCGCACTTGTTACACAAATAACTATTTCCAAATGTTTTTAAAAATATTTTTAAAAACATTTCTTTGCTGATTGGGTACTGTCAATACTACGAGTACTGATCACTCAGTACTGAGTACTGATTGCTAGTACTACTTTTTCGTAACGTATCTTGGAAATACTAAATTAATAAAATACTAAATTAACACACTAAACTATCAATATGACGTTATTTTGATATCATCTTGACTTTTTATTCTACTTGGATAGTACTGCGCAAGTACTGCGCCTGTACCACAGGTTAGTATCCCACGTATTCGATAAGTACTAAAAGAGTACTGGAGGGAGTACTGGAGGGAGTACTGGAGGGAGTACTGGTGGGAGTACTGGAGGGAGTACTGGGGGGAGTACTGGAGAAAGTACTGGAGGGAGTACTGGAGGGAGTACATTAGAGGAAGTACTGAAGGGAGTACTGAATGAGTATTGGATGAGTACTGGGAAGGAGTACTGACGAAATCAGTATGGTCGAATTTAGTAGTACTTTGAGTACTTATGTCTCCAGTACTTTCACCAATACTTTTTCCAGTATTAAAACCAGTATTACTTTTTTATAAGGGAAGGGTGCCCACTCTCCCCTACTGCGCCTGTACCATACGTTAGTATCTCACGATTATTTGATAAGTACTAAAAGAGTACTGGAGGGAGTACTGGAGGGAGTACTGGTGGGAGTACTGGGGGAGTACTGGAGGGAGTACTGAATGAGTATTGGATGAGTACTGGGAAGGAGTACTGACGAAGTCAGTATGGTCGAATTTAGTAGTACTTTGAGTACTTATGTCTCCAGTACTTTCACCAATACTTTTTCCAGTATTAAAACCAGTACTACTTTTTCATAAGGGTTAGTGGTAATTATACAAAAATAATTTTAGAAATATTTACGTGTATAATATTTATTAAATAAAAAAAAATTACCTGAAATTAAAACGATTGTACTTGTGCGGTGTCGTACTACGTGATTGCGTGGTCCCACTGAGCCATGCGAGAGACAGCGAGAGAAGACCGGAAATGGTGGGGGTCGGTACTGCGAGCAAGCGCATAGCCACACACACCAGCGTTCTTCCCTCGACACTTACGCACACAGAAACGTTCTGTTAGTAATATTTACATTTGTAAAATGTCTCTCTCTCTCTCTCTCTCTCTCTCTCTCTCTCTAGCAGCGCCAAGTTTTTTTATAAGAAAAATTTATGTATTTTAATAAAATATTTTTATTTTGTATATTGTACTGTTACCTCTGTAATTCTTTGCGATTAAATCTTTTAAAATACATATATAAACTTTGTATTTAAATACCTTGTATTCCCTTGTTGGGTTTAAATATAATAAAATATTTATATTTTGTACTGTTACCTCTGTAATTCTTCATGATTCAATCTTTTATTCTATTGAAAATGAACTTTGTATTTAAATATAAATAAAATTTTTTAATCTTATAAAATTGTTATCATACATTCTTTTTCTAATTGACACAATATAAAGATTTTTCAAAGTAGTGCAACAACAATTATTTTTTGAGGCTATATATACACTAAGAAAAAAATTGTTAATCCCAAGAAATATTAAGTCCAATACGTTCAACTAAACATTTTAGTTAGTTAACTAAATATTAGTTGTTTCAACAATTTATTTCTTTTCTTTAATCAAGAATTAATTGAACTAATGTTTAGTTAACTAACTAAAATGTTTAGTTGAACGTATCGGACTAAATATTTCTTGGGATTGACAAATTTTTTTTCTCAGTGTATGTTCTCTCTGTAATTGGCGCTATAATTTAAAAAGAGATATCATTTCTTTTTTGTAATTGTAATAGATCACTTGAAGCGCGACTCATTTTTGATAAGGTAACGTAATTTTGTGATGTGTATCACTTGAGTTATAACTTTTTGGAAATAAAAATACTACTGCTTAGGTATTTTCGAGATTTTTCGAGATACAAAGATTACGTCTACCACTTGTTACTTAGGTTTTTTCGAGGTATATTACTACCACTTTGTTTTTTTTTCGAGGTAAAGATACTACTGCTTAGGTTTTTTCTAGATTTTTCGAGATACAAAGATTACGTCTACCACTTGTTACTTAGGTTTTTTCGAGGTATAATATGTTAAGAAAAATTAAAGCTACTACTACCTGGGTTAGAATAGAAAAACTCTTAAATGGGAATACACACAAAGTTATATGTACTACCTGGGTTTTAATTTTTTTTAAATAAAGATACTACCCACCCACTTTTGGGTTTTTTCGAGGTACAAAGATATTACGTACCATTTGGGTTCTATTAATATTTTTGAATTTAAAATTAATGATACTACCATTTGGTTTTTTTTCGAGGTAACAACTACGCGTGTACTTGGCGCCTTTTTTTACCTTTTTGAAAAAGGTAATTTTGTACTGATATCATGCATTTTGTAGTGTTACGCATCTTAGAAACAGTATATCTTTATCTTACAAACAGTATGTACAGATTGTAAAGCTCTATAAGCCGTATATATTTTACGATACAAGATATAATCGCAATCTAGCTTGAATAATGCTAATAATATAAACATATTAAGTACCACTTGGATTTTATTAATTTAAAATTAATGATACTATTACTTAGTTTTTCCGAGGTAACCATGCGTGTACTTGGCGCTTTTTTTTACCTTTTTGAAAAAGGTAATTTTGTACTGATATCATGCATTTTGTAGTGTTACGCATCTTATCTTATAAAGAGTATATCTCTTATAAACAGAATGTACAGATTGTAAAGCTAAAGGTGTTACAGACTATTATTTCTAATCTCACCACCACTCTCATGGTCTTTTATAATTAAAATACAGTCATTGATATGTAAATTTTAATAAATAAGGGATAAAATGCAAGTGAATTTGGTTTAGAATATCATTGCTAATCATGAAAATACATTGCTGGACATTGTTTTTATGTAAAATGTGTATTTATATTTAATAATAGTTGCTTAATTTTTATTATCAACTTTTTGTAAAAATAATATATAAATATTTCTAGCACCTGTAGGCCATCGTTCTCGTTTCTTAATCATTTTTTTCCCTCATCAATTTTAGTCCAAGATGTCCCTTCTCTACACATACTTGTATAATCGCCATTCTCAATACATGAACCATCATGAAATATAGCATTTATTACTTTATACTGCTGTTTAGCTATTAATACTTTAGCTGTTGATATGCCATTTAAATTAAATTTTTGTGGTATTTTTATTACTTTATTATCTTGTAATGAAAACAAAACTAAATGAATAATAACTATTTCTTTTGTCAACGTTAATTCATTTTTAAACATTATATCATTTCCTGCACAATGTTCGCATGATTTGTCATGTGATTGACACCAATGTGAAAATGTAGTCTTTAATAAATCATTAAGATCACATTTTTTCTTCAAATTTTTAATAGAAATTTGGACAACTATATTGTTATCAGTAATAATAACTTTTGTATTACCACATGATTTGCACCGACTAGTACAAGTAACTTGATGCTCTACCAGATTTCTTACATAATCATATTTTGTACAAATAGCAGTAAGAAATTCGACGGCATCTTGTTTAATCGAAAAGTATTCTTCTAAACTTTTCCGTATTGCATCAGTATTCAAATTTTGCATATTACTTTCATATCGCTGTGCTAATTTACTTAAATCATCTTGTTTCTTAATATTAAGCAATTTTTTTCTAATAATACTTAAATGCAATAAGCATTGTAATACTGCATTTGTACAGTGCGAATCTTTATCTGTATTTTGAAAAGCACGTATCTCCCAAGCAGTACTTTGTCGAGCTTCTTGATGTGACTCTTGAACGGAAGCAATGCTTTTCGACAATGTCCACGGAACATCTTTTACTTTTCGAAAACGTTGTTTTGAAATAGTAATCATTTGTGCTTGTGGTATAAATTGTCGTCTTAGCCGATTATATTCGGTAATAGCTCTATCACTAGCTGTTACAGATAACGGATCAAAATTAATTAAATGCAATCCATTCAGAGATGTTACTCGGGATAACGCAACATATGCTTGACCATGACTAAATACAGAATTACCTATATCTATAACAGCGTTTCGCAAGCTTAATCCTTGGCTTTTATGAATGGTGATGCCATAACTCAAAGATAATGGAAATTGTTTTCTAACAACATACGCTTTATCCATATCCATTACTTGAAACTTGACACTTACTCTTTCAATAAAATACTCCAAACCAGACGGTAAAAGAAGTTTTATCTTTTCTACATAATCTGTATCCTGCACAACAGAAATAACTGTAACAATTGTACCATTTACAAGGCCCAAAGTGACATCAATATTGCGTCTTATCATGACTTTAGCTCCAATTTTAATTGTAATTTGTCTTGAAAGTCCAGCTGTTCTAGTATTATCTTCATCATTATCCGTCAATCTCTTTACTACTTGCTTTCTTATATGTTTACTACATTCAAACGTATCTTCAGCAATTAATAATATTTCTTTTGAATCAATACGACTTAACATTGCAGTGTTAAGAACATCGCACATATGACAAGGAGGCAGTAAACAAACGGTATCAGATGGCAAATTATCAATAAAATTACATAATTCCTATAATCTTGTTTCGAAAGACTCGCCTTTAAAAGATATTTTTCTTTTTTCGAGAATCTCAAAATCAGATTTTGTCAATAAACCAATACGAACTCTCGAGAGTAATTCACGATAAGATTCATCTCCTTGCTGGCGCATATTGATCGTTAATTCGTCATATTTAAAATTTTTCCACAAATTTGTAGACGCTATAGAGCCAATATATTTATCAATTTCTTTCTTTGATAATCGAACAAAAACAAAATTTTTACGTACAGGAGGTAATTGAAGCAGATCTCCAAATAAAAGAATATGCTTTTGACCAAATCAACCATCTTCAGTGGTATTGAATATTTGAGATAGTCGTAAATGTATATACGCTAAAGTTAAATTAGATATCATTGACACTTCATCAATTATAATAAGAATAACGTCTTTGTGCTCTGCCCGTAAAACTTTCAAAACGTGATCAGATAATTGTGTATACTTGGGAGTACCACCATGTGCAACGACTAACTGCTACTGTCTGTGAGCTGTCAAACCATCGACATTGAACGCTGCTATACCAGTAGGTACTACTATAGCGGTATCCTTGTTGAGATTTTGTTTTATCCAGCATTTAATTGTTTTAATTAAGAAACTTTTGCCAGTACCTCCTTCTCCACTAACGTATTTTAGTAATTGTTTATTATCCGGCGATGTTACGGTGTTGATCACATCGTCAATTACTCTTCTTTGATCTGCGTTCAGATTTGAAATCATTTCAGATACATCGATTACCTGAACTAATTTTTCACCAAGATCCTTAAAATCTTGCATCGCTTCACGAGCCTCAATATTTTGAACACCTATTGGATTATCAGGATCATCTTGAGACTCGTGCTGTTTTTCTAAATCATCTAAACGTTGCTGAACCAATTGCTTCGCAGTTTCAAATGCTTTTTGAAATTCCTCTGATTTTTCACGATAATCCAATGCTTTCTCAAGATCTAACTTTCCCTTGTGAAATGATTCTGCATAAGTATCACATCCATTTTTAAGATCTTCCAGTTTCCGCCATGGTTTAAACATAAGCAGTAATGAAAAGAAATAATTTTCCGGCCGCGTATTGACATCATATTTATAGTGATTAATAATATAGTTACGCTGTCGTCGTTTCAGACAATAACCATTATTCATCTTGTAGAATTCAATATTTTTACTTCGTTGTTTGATTTTTGTAATATCATATTGCTGTGCAAATTCATATAAACACAAGGATTCAAGTTCTTCCGGTCTCCGTGGATAATGATCATCTATTGGACAAAATATGTCTGTGGAATCTCCATCAAGAGCTTCAATTTCCTTACAGGTTTTAACTTTTCTATGTCGTATCTGATTAACATCTAACCATCTAATACTCGTATTTCGATCAGTCCCATATAAAGGATTACCTAGCAATGTATCAGCAGCTTCAAGAGCTCCACATTCTCTATTACTCATGGCTCGAAAAGCAATCTTCCAAAGACGGCTCGCCAATGATTCGTCTTTCTTATTTTTACTATCAAAGATAACATCAGATATTTCACTCTTTCTTGGTTTATTTATATACTTAGTAATATACCAAGTAAGCAGCGATGCTTTTTCACCGATAAATTGTATATCCATATTTCCTTTCCATGCAGTAAGAATGATAGGATTATAATCATTTATACAGGTTTCAGTATCTGTTCGAGGAAGGTCATAAAGCCTACTTCTATTTTTTAATCGTTTCCTACCTGCTATCGAACTTATGACATCTCTCAGAATCAACGTGTCTGTAACTGGACGAGGAAATCCGAAACAACAGACGCGAGTCGTTTTACGTCCTGCTTTTTTAGAACGAAGACAATAATCGTTATGTTTGTGTCGTTGATACATATTGACTCGCCTGTATAACAATGGTGAAAGATTTGGATCTGGCATTTTACAACTTATATGTTGCAAAATAAATTTAGAAACCTCTTCAACAGAAGATTTACCGCTAATTGGCGCGTCTTTAATCCAAATTAATAAATGAAAATGTTGTATACCTCTACCTTGGTATTCTCGTCGCCAGAAGTAATGTGTTACTTCTCCGATCGGGTGATCTTTGGAACAAATAAAATCAAGCAGCGCTTTGAATTTATTATCAAGAAACCTCGACGTCGACACGGGATCTTTAGCAACGAGTACACTAATGGGCGTCGAATAGTTAGGCCATCCATTTACTTCACGAATATATGCACCTAAATCATCCCACATCCATTCACCAGGACTAACTGTAAAGAACCATGTCGCAGGCCCGTGTCCTTGCGTCATAGCATTTAAATCACTTCTTGGTCTACGCCAGTATTGTTCCGTATTTCTTAAAGTGGCAAATATCGAACTCAAGTCAGATTCCATATCACCTTTCTGCAATGCTTGTAAATATACTTTAGCCGTATAACGTTCTCGTAAATCAGTTTGTGACGATACGCGTATTCGTCACTAGCGCTATGGCCCTGACGGCCTTCTAACACGTGCCCAGCGTCACGGCACACGTGTTCCTGTGCCCGGGCGGTGGGGCAGCCCCCCACCGCTCTCACTCGGGGTATAAATAGGGGACTCGAGCCGACTCGAGTCACCAGTCCTGTCCAGCTCCTGCTCCCGACACGACCACTTTCCGAGACCGCTTAACCAGGTTGGGTGCCCCCAACCTCGTCCTCCGTGCAGAGAACGGGTGCCCCCGTTCTCACCTGGGTGCCCCCAGAGTACGGGCCTCCCAGCTGGGTGCCCCCGGTTGGTTTACCTGCCCTCTCCTGCCGCTGGGTCGGGCGCCCCCGACCCTTTCCGCCGTACGGAAGACGGGTGCCCCCGTCTTCAAACCGGGTGCCCCCGGTGTACGGGCCGCTCGCTCGGGTGCCCCCGAGTGAGCTCCCGACCACCTGACCGTCCGCATAAGGCAACCGTGCCTCCGCGAATCCGTCCGCGTAGTCATAAATCTAGCGATAAGTACTTGTCCGCGAATTTAAGGCAACCGCGCCTCCGTCTCTTGCCCGCGAATTTAAGGCAACCGCGCCTCCGTCTCTTGTCCGCGAATTCACCCCGCACACGTACACAGCGGCTCAGCGGAGCAACACACACCCAAGCACTTACACTCACACCCTCCATCATTTTGTATTGCAAAGTAGAGAATAAGGAATAAAGAAATATTGTGAAACCAACCAGTGTCTCCACGTTTTCTCCTCCTGGCCCGGCGAGCTAACTCCGAGCGGGAAAACGCAACCGTTACAAGTTGTATACAATTTATGATAAATACCACGACTTAATTGACGAATATTCGCATCATTTAACAAGAAAAATAAGAATTGTGGACTTAATCTAAATTGTGAATGTTTGGATGTCAAACAACATTTAATAAATTCATGGCTGTGAAGTTTAACCTGTCTAGTTTCGTGTCGTCCATTAACACCAAAAGGAAATAAATCTGGAAAACACAATAGATCTAAAGCTTTCTCACGATTGTCCAAGGGCAAATCTTGAACTTTTAACATTTGATGTAAGGCAGTAGCACTTTCACATGATTTTTTTTCATATAAAGGATAAATAGTGTATTGCTCGTAATAATTATCTTGACTTTCGTCAAGAATCTGTGTTAACATCGCTTCACGCTGATTATTTGAAGTAGCGTCTACGTTATTTTTTGTTTCTTCCATTGGAACTGTTGGACTCAATTCTTGTTCGTTATCCAAAACAGATTCACTATCATTTTCCGTCTCTTGTGTTTCAAATTCATTATTATCCAGTTTCTCTAAACATAATCCATCGTGAGTTTCTGAGAGTGTTATATTATTGTAAAAAGGATTGTTACGTTTGAGCCACGTTAAAGCCTTGTGTACCTTTTTACGATCTACGTATTCCTCCCAAACAATTTTGGATTTTGTCGGAACACCTCTAACACGTACGAAGTACATTTCATGATTTTTATTAATTGGATCAGTATCCCCTTATGAAAAAGTAGTACCGGTTTTAATACTGGAAAAAGTATTGGTGAAAGTACTGGAGACATAAGTACTGAAAGTACTACTAAATTCGACCATACTGACTTCGTCAGTACACCTTCCCAGTACTCATCCAATACTCATTCAGTACTCCCTTCTCAGTACTTCCTCTAGTACTCCCTCCAATATTCCCTCCAGTACTTTCTCCAGTACTCCTCCCAGTACTCCCCCCAGTACTCTCCCCAGTACTCCCTCCAGTACTCCCTCCAGTACTCCCCCCAGTACTCCCTCCAGTACTCCCTCCAGTATTCTTTTAGTACTTATCGAATACTCGTGGGATACTAACGTGTGTACAGGCGCAGTAGGGGAGAGTGGGCACCCTTGAACCACGATTTTTCAAATCAAATTAAAAATGGTTTTTAATAACTTCATTATAATATAAATAAGACTATTCGATGTTTAATCCCTTACGAAAAAGTAGTACTAGCAATCAGTACTCAGTACTGAGTGATCAGTACTCGTAGTATTGAGAGTATTAGTATGTTAATACTCATGAATACTGCAGAATGGTCAGTACTGTGTCTGTCAGTGCTTACAGTACCGGCAGTACTACAAGCACTAATACTCATTAGTACTTCAAAGTATTGAAGTGGTCAGTACTTTATCAGATTAATATTCGGAGTACTATCATGATAGTACTGCCAGTACTGTAAGAACTAATAGGCACAGTACTGACCATTCTGCAATATTCTTGAGTATTAACATAC